>NC_060260.1:31980221-32287096 GCF_021901455.1 Neodiprion lecontei | reverse complement strand
TACAAGTTGTGTATAGAGCTCTGTATACACTTGCTGCAGCATCTTTTGAGACACGTTGGTTCTAAATTGCTCGGCGAAATACGACCGTTTTATCTGGCCCGCCGAAATAGGTCTGTTTCCATAGGACCCGTCGATACGAGCCTCGGAAATTGTATTTGACAAATCTAAGAGTATGTTATAGAGGGATTCTAAGGAATGGGAACACCGTGAAGCACATCTGTGTACGTATATAATAATCCGTGCGTGTATAAGTGTAGGAATGCCGTACTGCTACGTGTATATTACGTACATTACTATACCTCAGCCTCGAAACTAAGATGAGTAATTATACATATGCCTATAGACGTCAATATACGTGTACACATGGACGAACCTAACACATACGTACATGCATGATCGTAGATGCCTACTACAAATATGTATATATAAGGTGTACAAATTATTAAAGCTCAATATCATTACTTCGTTAAATCGTAACTGCGTTGATACAAACAGTGTGTAAACCGCTAGTAAAATCCGCGTTGTAAATTAATAGTGAATTTTGATTACACGTATGCGTATCGAATTTCGAATTTATGTTATTGTCTGCATTGGTTCTGGCTGCACCTCGGTATGACATATGCCGGTCGTTGTTTGCGCTCGGTTTTTCGTCCCGAGAATCCCCCCCCAGCATCCCTCGGCTAGTCTTTCTGCGGGAAGAAAATAGATTTTTAGACCCTCCATCGGTTCCCGCGCCGAAAGAATCGACATGCCGCGGTTAGGGAAAGGGCCCAAAAAACCTCTTAGACACCGATGCAAACAGCGACCGAGGGGATCGGAGATATCCAACAACCGGAGCTCGCCGAACAAATCCGAACATTGAATGGACACGGGCGTTCGCCTAGCTGAACCGGACCCTCCTAGTCTCTCCACACGAACTGACACGAACTGCGCCCGGACAGAGTACAGAGCACAGAGCACATTATAAACGGCTCCAGTAGCAGCATCCCGATTTTTCGAGATCCGATCTCTCGTGCCATTTGGCTTTTTAGTATAACTCTCTCTCTTTCTCTTTCTCTCTCTCTCGCTCTCTCTCTCTCTCCCTCTGTCAAGCAGCAGCGTGTTTAAATTTGTCTTATGGGTAAACGCGCGAGAGTCCAGAACAAACGCCGATGTCGGTATGTAATGAAAAGGTGGTAATCGAATGGATGGATCGGTGTGTGTGTATGTATCTTTCTATATGCAATGTAAATGCAATGTGCAATTCGACGAAATTAATTGCACCCACATACACACACACACACGCACACACACGTGTTAGTTGGAGAAGTAAAAATTTTGGGGTGCGTTTCGCGTGTGAGGGTGTAAATATATTAATAGATACGTGTATAATATACCCATAGCTATAGCTAGGTATATGTATAATGTACATGTATAATGTATATGCTTAGCGATGGACGACGAGAGAGCTGCGGGAGATAAGGATAGGTGAAGTGATATTGGCATATGCCGTTATGTAACTGGTATTAAAGTCTTTATTATTATCTGAATGTTTGAGCGAATGACTTATGTTTCTTTTGGCATTTGCGTCTGGCAAACGGGTTAAGTACCTTTATGGTATACATACACCCGAGCCGTATGGCGCATTCATTCCGTATCGGAACTCCTTGCTATCAACACGTAAATATGTTTATAACTGTTCGTGATTATAGTTTTCTCTTTTATAGGTAAAGTTTTATAAACGTTAGTTTTAAATGCGGCCCTCTGGGTTGTTTTCCTGTTTTTTTTTTTGTTCCTTTGCTGAAGGGGAGGGAGGGGGCGTGCTCGTTATATATGTATTACAATTATAAATTCTTATATTCAACGTCAATAAGGAGGAAACAAAATGACAAAAAAGACGACAAAAAAGCATTCATTATTCAATTACACTCGCGCATACTTCGAACGTCCCACAAAGCATTTGCACCTCTACTTTCTCTCTCTCTCTCTCTCTCTCTGTCGCTTTCTCGCTCTTTCTCTCTTTTTCTCTCCCTCTCTCTCTCCCTTTCATGTTCCCATATACAACATCAACATTACACGCATTCACGCATACGTCGTGAGATATTCGCTCAATGCATGCCACGTTTCAACTACTCACGCATTCTTACACCGCACACGCACGCAAGGCTCTATACAATATCGTATTTATGTTTATACGCCTTCGTAATAACAGCAATAATAATCGTAATGATAATAATAATAATAATAATAATAATAATAATAATAATAATAATAATAATAATAATAATAATAATAATAATAACAACAACGTTAACAGTAATGGCAATGATAATAATAATAATAATAATAATAATCATTGTGAGAATAATCTCGGATGATGTTGAGGATAATGATAATAATAATGACGAATAATGCATTTTTAAATAAAAATCGATGCATAAGTAAAATAATAACGTCAAGAACACGACAAGAGAACGAAGTAAAAGTGAAAAGAAAGAAAGGTAAATATTATAGTCGCATTTGACGATCGTTGATGAAGTTTTGTGCTGGGTAAATTCGTCGCTGCTGGGACAAAGATATTTTGTTACATCGGGTCGGCTCGCCGCGGAGGAACAAGCCGAGCCAGGCTAGACTAGTTGTCTCGTCAACCTATCTTTATCCACCGGTCAATCGAGTATTCGAGCGCTGCTATCCACCTGCAAGACAAAACACGTAGAAATCACTTCTGGACGCTGGAGTTAGAATTTGCACAGGTATACGTTCGAGTTGCCCACCTTTCCAACGAGATTGGCAAAATGAATATCGCACCTCTTTAAACGTTACCAATGAGTTGTATATTTCTCGGATGACAGTCGGTGCTAAAGATTCTTAATTTTCGTGCAATCTCTGTCGAGAATTATTCAACTTCGTGGCTTCGGGTTAACAAATTAATACAACCGTTATAAGCATGATAGGCACACAATACGCAGGTGCGGTTAAAATTTTTCCGAACTGCAGGCGCGGTCCTTTTGAGCGAGATGAGAATTCAGAGGATTTACTTGCCGAAGGTCTGATTGTTAGTCATGGCCGATTGCAGGGGCTTGGCAATTACAGTCGAGAATGAATTGAATCGGCGATTTGGGAAATAAGGTCTTCACTCATTAGTCACCGAAACCCTTTCGTTTGTTATAGAGTCCGACTCGTGCCGAGGCTATAGACTTATATGTGTACTCGGGCGACCGGAATCTAGGAACGTGATGCGACTGCTTACGGGCAGTGATATCCTTTCAATGCACCTCTAATCAACGGACCCGAATACACCGATACACTTGGTTGAATTTCCAGTGATTTCGGTATTCTCAAACATGAACGGGATGTCGCGTTGAGAGGATCGATTATGGTCTCTAATGGTATGAAAAAGGAAAAGAACACCGGAAACAAATAACTTGAAGCGGTTTCTTGTCCTTATCATCTCGGAGCTCACCTCTTTTTGTCCATTTCGGATTCGGTCGCGAAAATGTGACTCTTTTGGGTAGAATCTGGCGGCTGTAGTTCGAAGGCGTGTTTCCTGCCCTCCGCGGAACCGGATGCACCCCAGTGAACGGAAAAGCCGCGAACACAGGCGATGCCGAAGGCGCGTTCGGCGTTGGCGTCGTCGTAGAAGTAGAGGACGGCGTCCTTGAGGACGCAGTATCTGCGGGACCAGCTCGAGCCGAATTCCCTGGTATGAGCGCCCTGCTGCTTACTGAGGTAGCCGAAACAGTCCGGCCTCTGAATCGTGCAGGGAGGCATCTGCTGTAGCCTCAACGATGCGTTCAACCAGGTGTCGCCCTGCCGGATAGACGTCAAACAAAACTTCATTTGACAGCGGTTCGATCCGCCGGCCTCACTCTTGCATCGTATACGGCGAGCGTGTTCTCCGCACGGTCGAGTGACCGCCGCTTCGCCACCGCTGAACGATTAATCTCACCGTAAGATCTACGCGACGCGTCTCGGCGATCAAGACGTTTCCTTACTTTCCTACTTGCACATCGGTGCGTTACAAGTTTTAATCGACTCGATCCGTCACGACGTCGCGTACCGTAGTAGCTTCGATTAAAAGTGTTTTAGTCTTACGCTACCTATTTCATTTTCATTAATCTAACGTGACGTTGAAAAAATTCTGTATCAACTTTTTCTTATATATATATATGTACATATAAAATTTAGAAAATTATTACCTTTCGGTTGACTTTAAATGGTTATACCTACACACCTCTGGGGAGACACGCGGGAGTAATATGATATTCAATCGAACGGGGATAGCGTTCAAAAGTCAAAGATCCTCGATCGTTTAGAAGTGTATGGACTGGATTAGCCCGAGTGAGATAAAAACGATGAAAACCCTTGAAAAAATGTTAAATCCTGGCTGATAAACAGAAGTAATAGACAAGCCAGTACGCCTCTTCGATCCGGGGCCATAATCCTGAACTGAGCCAGAGGGCCACACACTAAAAATCCGAGACCCCGGGTAGTCAGATTAGGTTAAAGTCGTCTGGACGGAGTAAAACCTATCTACGAAAGATTGATGCAAGGATATAATCTTGGAATATACGTCGAAGTGGAACCTCGTTATAAATTTGTCCTGGCCACCAGGTTTCGTATCACCTAATAGAAGTAGTAAAATCTATTCCCTAGAGGTAAATCCTTCTTCTCGATCCGCTACGCGGGATATAAATGTCAGCGAACTACCCGCGTTCCGAAAAAGATATTGAAGAATAAAATTCGTCGTTCATAGTCGGTTTAAAAGCCTCTAATGAATCTTTTAAATTTTGTTTGCTATAACTTGATATCGAACCAGCATCCTCGAGTGGTCGAATGGCGTAAGAATCTGTGCGCGGGTGAAACCGTCGATAAGGTCCAGGGTAACCTGATATAAGGATCCGTATCGAGATTAGAATCACCAATTAAAGCAGAGTCCGCTCGGCCGGTCCGTCGTTCGCCCTGGAACCGTTCCTCAGAGGTACTTACCTGGTTGTTCTTTTCGACAGCTTCTTTTATGACCGTCGCCCAACGGCTGGCCGCTTCCTCGGCGTCGGCTCCTAAGTGCAACGTTGGCGCTCCGGGTTTCGTTATGACGAAGCTGTGGGGTCTGACGTCGGGGGTTGGCGTTACCGCGTACTTTAGGAGCATCACTGCTCCTACCGGCTGTGAATCCTGCGGGAAACAAGGAGCGTGTAAGGGTAATGAGTTTCATACCGTGCCGGGATATCGGTAGGTATAATCGGTAAAGCTGGTTACTGGTGAGCGCCAATTTCGTCAGAGAGACGTCATTCCTCACGTTTAGTTAAAAGCCACCAGCTCAAAGTTTGTCTCTATGTTTAGATATAGAATTCTTTTGATCGTGGACTTTTGCCAGTTCAGTTTATTTCAAGGCCACACATTGACAGTGGACGGCCACCAAAACTACCGAAATGTTTTACGTTTGCGCTAGGCTCGTTAGCGCAGAAAAATACTCGATCATTTAAACAACCTCGCGTTTTTTTTTTCCTTTTTTATTCTCTTTTGTTGATTACGTTGGCTCACTCCAGTCACAAATGAAACTAAAAATATGTTCTGTGAATTAGAAGAACCTTTATCCTTGCACGTATAGTCCGTTACGTTACGAATAACCGTTCTTTCATCGCCGCCTGTGGTATAACGAAAGGCAACGTGTAATCTTTGCGTACAGTCTTGATCAAGATATTGGCTAGTGCTGGTGGTATATCTGTGCAGCTGATAAGTCAACGATCGTTCAAATACCGTGAATTGAATCGATAACGAATAATCGGAAAATTTCTCTCTATACCCTTATTTATTTTCTTTTCGCCCGTGTACGCTGTCGTAGGTATTTTCGTCACGCACAAAACGTAAGCGGGCAACTCATCTGACATTCGGTTTCTCATTTTGTTGGGTCGTAAGAAAGGTTTATGATTATAGTCACTTTACACCCCAGTGGGTTAATAAATATTTATATCCTGCAGCACGGGCAGGAGGAGGAGTAGGACCGCGGCGAAACCTCGGCAACTATACGAATGTGAACGGTCTGTTTTTAACTCCGCGGTGCTCTCATGAATTTTTCACCAACGCCTTCGCCGCGGACCCGACAAATCGAGTGTGAAACAACTCGCAATTCTCAGGGACATCCCCTGCTGGTGCAGCAGGCTCTCCGCTCACCGCATCAGTCTTGTAGCAATAAAGGCAGTTGTCGCGGCGTAACGCGAACCATCTCCTGACCCATTTGTCCGACGTCGAAGACGTCGAAGTCGTCGACCTCCTCCACAGGTACCCGGAGCAGAGAGGCGCCTCGGCTGGCCCGTCCTTCGAGCCGCTCCTCGGGACCTGGGGCGCCAGGATGTTGCAGGTTCGCACGACCTCGAGCTCCAGGATGTCGGTTCCCGAATGCGCGAGCCTTACGACTTCCGAGTGAACCGCGTCCATGACGCTTCTTCCGTTTACGGATATGATGATGTCGCCCACCTCGAGGCCGGAGCTCTCAGCCGGCATATCCGGCTCAATTACCGATACCACGACGGGCTTCGAGCCGTGAATCCGGAACCCGAACTCGCCCCCAGGCTCCCTTTTTACGATCACTCTTTTGTCGCTTTCTGAAAATATCGACACACATATTACATCAGTCATAGCTGGCGGTGTTCGACCGCGGCGAATCAATCCGACCGATTCTTCGAACAGGACCGCGTGAATAAATTTTTGTTACACAAAAGTAAAGCCTCCCCCGCCCCCTCCCCCGTCCTCTTTCGTACACCCTGTACAACGCAGCTGCTTCCGGGGCGCATTCGCACGCCACGGCTCCTGACTGATTGATTTTCCCTCTTGTTTTCTTAACGCGGTTAACGGGGTGAACGGCTCTAACACAAAACGAGGAAACCTTCCAGCAGCTCTGACCCAAATTCAACGAGTCGATCTTATCAAGCGAATTACTTGGCCGGGCAGTCTGCCCATTCATAAGTCACGTTCACCTCTCAGATTGATCTTTAGCCTCCGGTATTCCCTCGGAAGCTTGACGCTCTTCCGGAGGACCGGCTCTCACGCGATTCGATGATGAGGGGTGACACGCGACTCCGCGCCGTATTTCGGACCCTGTTTCGCCGTTTACGCGACTTTTCTCGAGCCCCGCGTAGCAGGAATTCGATCGGCGAGCCGTAAACCGTACCTACTTATGCAATCCCTCGGACGCGTACCTTACGCGCCGCCCGTATAATGCCGACGTCAGAAAAAGTTATTTAACAAAATCGTAATGGATGGTAGCGCTTTTGAAACGGCGGGCCGTTTGTTATGTCACATCGTGTATACACGTAAGGTGTACACAGAGACCCCGAGCAAATAGCAAAGCTGTTACGTCACCGTCGCCTGCCAAGCCGGCAAGTGGTGGTCATCATTTACCCCCGCATCGTCTTCGCCGCTGCAGCGCGGTTACTTTGTCAGCTTATTCTTACAAATACCGGTCATTCATCTTCCATTCTGTGAAGCTTGACGATGGAACCATCCGGTAAATTCCAAAAGAATATTACACCTTAAGAACGACGCAATTTAAAGTCTACATCTTTTCCAGGTCCGTTTGAATTTCAAAAAGAATCAATCATGTATAACCCGAGAGAAATATTCTTTCAAATAGTGCTAATGTACTATAGTCTTTCAGTCAAATGAATCACCTAGAAAATCATTACTGTAATAATTATTTCCTTTCTTTAGTTTTCTCAGTCGAGATGGCTCGGTGTCGATCGATTTATCTGAGACGAGTATCAGCCAATCCTGATCGAAACGTAATGCGGTGAGTAAAAGTTATCCGCCTTCATCCGACCAAACGTCGAAGCTTATACACCGTTATTCGCGACAGCAACACCGGAATATCCATTCGGGAAGGTAAGTTTTTCGATCAGAAGGCTGAGACGTAAAAAGTAATACCGTCTTTCATGAGCGGGAAAACATGAGCTTTTCAGAGAGTCGCTTATGACATATCTCTGGCTGTAGGTATACACGTACTTATGTTGTACTATCGCTGAACGCGACACTATATTATAATGTGCAGACGAAGAGGAAAAACGATTTCAGACTTATTTTTATTCACACGTCCGAGGCGTATTCCTCACGATTCGAGCACAAGGACACGCGTGTCGATCACGTCATTTTGAGACGATGGCGACTTTTTTGCCGGCGATCGCGTCGCGTCCGTAGATAACAATTTACCGAGGTGTTTTTATAAGAATTTACGATAACGGTGGAAGCCGTTCCTCTCTTTCTCCGTCTCTTTTCACTGATTCCATATTTTCAGAACAATATTCACGGTCGCGAGTTTCGCTGACAGTTCAGAAATGTTACGAATTATTAAAATAGAATTTATCTTCGATTAATGATTTTTTTCAACGTCCCGCTCGTTGCAGGAATTTTTTGCGGAATAAATCCACGGTTCCAAATCGTGAAAAATAGATATTTTCTTTTCACGCAGTGTTACGATAGTAAAAAAAAAATGTTCGCAGTCGTACTACGGTTGTGTGGAGCGCTCGTTAAATTATTTTTAGATATATACACATATCCACGGAGTTTTACGCTGGAACGTATATAAAACGTGTTCTGGTCTAAAATTGATAAGACCTTCTGCCTGCCGCGATGGTTTTTCGCCTCGTGGAATTTCTTATTTATTTCATCCCGTGCTATAATTTGACGCAAAAAATCAGGTCATCTTCGCGATAAAATTATACCGTGGATTGTATTTGACGGCTTCAGTTGCGTGTATCATATCCGTCTCAACATAAAGCATCCAGGAAAAATAAAAACACGATCATTCTCGTGACGAGATATTCAATATACAGAATTTTACAGCCATTGTAATGTACACATCAGAGGATTTTTGAAACTTTTCACGTGCACTGGAGATTAGCTGGAAACAGCAAAATGGAAAATACCATCGAGGGTGGGTAATAATAAAATTTTCTGTTCACACAAATTAACGAACGGGAAATCTTCAAGCAATTGAGAACTAGGAAAATTCAGCTATCGAACAGTACACGGCGATGTAGACACATACGTGAAAGTAAGCAAATAAAATAATGTTATTAGAAAGCCAGCAATTGTAACAGAACGATAAATATCATTACGCGGACTGAATCGGGCAACGTTGTGCAGTTATCGGACGCCGTTATTTGAGGTTATATACTCGAGTCGGATTATGCAGCCAGAGGGATAATTTGTTAGTAATAATGGCGCTTTGTGCAGCGTAACGAAATATGCAAATATACCGGGTGGCGGGACGCCGAGCGTGGTCAATGCTTGGCCTTCCTTGCACCAGACCCTGAGCATACATTTCAAAAGATCTTCAAGGGCGCGCCTCAAGGAGACGTCTTCTTCTCCGATCTCGGGCGGGCACCCGGAACCCGCGGCGTCGCACACCATTTTTTGTTGTACGGGAACCGCTTTGTTCCGTCGCGAAGACACCTCCACTTGTACTTGCAATCACGCACCACTTTTTGGAGGGATCAACGACGGGAGAAGGTAGAAAGAAGAAATGCCGAATCGGTTCGAAGTGACGGAAGGAACGGCGATATCGTTGAAAATACGCGCGGCGAGTTGAAGCGGTCTTTGTCCGATGGAGATTTTAGGTAGTACCCTGGTGGAATGCGACTTGACGCCCTGACCCACTGACTGTAGCCAAAAGTTCTTCTTCTCGGATCTCCCCTACTCTCTCTTTACTCCATCTCTCTTTCTCTCGGTCTCTCCTTTTCTCTCCACTGCCGCAAGCTCATCTCGTGAAGATTTCGCTCAGCGGCAGCGCCGCGACGCCGGGGTTTATATTTAGCCACCGCAGTATTACGCGACGCTTATTTAAAGAATTGTGAAGAACCGGATGACAATCCCATCTGCACGTCATTCCGATCGTAGCCGCACAAGTCCAGCTTGATCAGTCGCCAATTGACACTAATTGTCATCGATCGGAACACACCTCGCAGGCTTCAGCGTCCCGACCATACGAGACTCGGCTGTTGCATGCGCTGCACCGACTATTCCAACCCCCCGATAAATTTCTTAAACGAAGTATTTTTCGAACCGATTATTGGTACCGCGCGTCTCGAGCCAAGACAAATAACCGGACGGCTGTCTATTTTGATCCTGTCTTAAACTGCATCGGTTAACAAATTTCCTGCCGCAGTTTATCGGCCTGCCGGAGCTGTAAACAACCCATTTGAATTTAGAAACACGGGGGACGATTTAATGCGGACGTCACCGTTGTTCTAGCCACAGCAAAGCAATACCCTGGTCAAGATGCAACGACGTACCCACGTCAGGGAAATGGTCGTGCATTAAGTTGAGTCTGGCGGGAGAAGACGTGGCGCAGTGACCATCTGGTCCGTTCCCTGGAGAGAATGCGGCATCGCGTCGCGTCGGGAGGAACGGCGTAGGACGCTGCAAGCTGCAGTGCGGAGTGCCAAGTAAAAATGGAGCATCAGCGTATGGAGTGTGCGCGTCGCAACAAAGGAGACGGGGGAGAAAAGAAAGAAGAAAATTACGGACAAACGAACGAAACCGAAGGAAAGCGACGGGGAGTGGGAAGGGAAAATGGGAGATAAAAAGAAGCCGAATGGAACGCCGGAATGTCACGTTCTTGGACCATGAGCTATACATAGATGTGCCATCGACACTTTGGTCTTTCGGAGCGACGTCTTCGCGCCCAAGTTTTTGTTATGGCAGTTGGCGCGAACGGTCCGGGGCTTGAGGCGTTACGCAACTCCGACGCCTACGATCGTCACTTCAGTCTCGCGAGACGTGCGTCGAGGCGATTACCTCCGAGTGTCGTGGTCAGGACACGCGTGCCGCGGAGCGGGATCCCCAGGCGCCAGCAGATCCATCCAAGCACTAGCCACGTGCAAAAATAGCCGTTCCTAATCTGCAGCGAACGCGACAAAGAACCGAAAGAAAGCTGCGTTCTTCGTGTTCAAAAGAGTTTATTTCCCTCGAAACGTCTATTCGTGTATTATAATGAGAAGAAAATAAAACAAGCGTGCCAAGCGGAGGAGCAGATGGAGGAGACTCACTCAAGCTCTTCATGTGGATCCTTTTTTGCATCTCTCCGCTGATCTTGGCGTGAATCATCCTTCGTCTCGCCGCGTGGTACTTTCGAGCAAAACACTTCTCGCTCTCGGTTGAACCCTGCGAATCTCGACGCTCCCTTCCCGCTCCGTCGGTGCCTGCGTCGTCTTCGTCGCCGCGGCTTTCCGGCTTTCGCCAAACGTGACTGCCGCGAAAATCTTCTATGCATATCCAGTCACCGGTTGCGTACGCCTCGAGTTGTCTGGCATCATTTTCTCGACCTGAAATTCAAGAAGATTTCGTTCATTTCCAAGATCGAAAGAACGCCGAGCTGTATAACGGAGACGATACTGATGCGCGGAACAAGAAGCTTACCAGTGAGAACCTCCATGCTGGCGTCGGTACTGCGAGCCTGAAGTCTCCTTCGACTGCATTCTTCCCGGGGGCTGTTGGACCTCGCGTTTCTCTCCTCGGATTTTGCCCGGACCTCGGAACGACTCCCGTTGCTCCAGAGATGTCTACGTTCGCTTCTATCCTCGGAGCGGAATCGTTTGTCGAATTTTTTATACAATCGATGTCCGGAGTGCTTGGTAGTCGCTTTGTGGCCCTCGGGGGAATCGGCAAACCCGGCTGGCGGTTGGACGATTTCCTCCTGGACCTTAAACGAGGAATAAAAATGGTTCTAAAGAATAAATTCGGGTGGCGAATTGGACAGAACCAAATCCCGTATCGTGTATTCGAGCCCTAATAATTTTCTCACGTATCTCTTCACCAAATCTCCAAATCCCAGACGCAGTAGTGCATTAAATATACAGCTGTATACGGTTTCTTCCTTACACTTGGAAACGGCGTTCGATAAATTATTTCTCGGCATGGTAAAACCACAGACCGAATAAATTAACCTGTGAATCCTGCAAGAGAGCTAATACCTCGGATACGGAGACCGGCTACTTTTCCCGAAACTCCTCTGTACGTTTCTTTGAATAATGCAATAGCTAGTGGTATACCTTTTTATTAAAACTCTATACAGCACAACCTCTGCCGACTCGGGCCGACTAATTGGCGCTTTCAGTTTATTATTCTAATTGTCGCTGTGTTATACTACTCTGCATATGCTTTTGCCCCGCACAGTCGGAATGAGATACGAGGTAAATACATACTCTTGAAAAAAGTACTCCTTTATTCGCAGCTTTTCTCCGTTCTAGCCATGCTTTCAAATGTAATTCGCTTCTTCCGCCGCTTTTGCACGCGCTGCTCTTATAGTGTTCTCATATCCCCATATACTAGTGATCACTGTAGGCGTACACATACAAAAACACGAAGTATACGTAACGAAAGACGATACGGGGAATATAAAAGCTAGTTCGTGTATACAGAGATGAAGAAGCTTTCATCTGGCGCGAAAAGCCGGAAGTCGATAATGGAGCTGTCGACGTATAACTTGCTCTGCTATGTATGTCTCCGTTAAAAGTTTATTTATTTCGAATATTCAGCTCAAGAGAATCGCAGACCACAAAAGTTCACGCTAAGCCGAGATAGTTTTTATAGGGATACGCAATACCTACGTGGCGATATTTAATTTTTGCAGAATTACCTCACGACCACAATGGTGACAATGCGGTGCGTCCAGAGGTTCTAAACTAGCAGTAACACAGGACGAGTGGTCCGCACCTTCGCTGTAAAAGACGCTGTCACTTCCGGGACTAACTGACCTCAGGGACTCGGCTGACAGTGCCTTTAGTCGCGCTTCTGGACTCGGCGACTTCACGATTATCGTCGCGTGTCCGTTGTGCCCAGGACTTCGTTGATAGTGTCCACCAGGACTCAGTCGGCTCGAACAAATCTCCTCCACGGGCCTGGATCTTCTTCTGGGAAGACTTCCTGTCAACGCGGCGTTTTTGTCCTGAATTGAAATTGAAAATCAATTGCATGAAGGTGAGTGTTCTCGTGAAAATGATTTACCTCGTTGCTCTTTCGTCGCGACGAAATATAGCCTCCCGTTTTTCTTCTCGGACTCTCCCGCATTCTCCTGTGTCTTCCTCCTTCGATACTTTCCCTATGATGATGGTGATGATGATGATGAAGGTGGTGACGATGGCTACAGCTCGAATCATCCGACGTAGGGACGTGGGTTCCGTCTTCGAGTGGTTCTCGCCAGTCGTCTTTCTGTGGGCTTCTGATGATCTGCTGCTGCTGAGCCGAATCCCTCCTCTTATTGTTCCGATGAGGACTTCGCGTGTTCAGCGGTTTGCCTCTCAGTCTGTGCCTGTGACTTGGAGTCGGACTCACGTCCCGATTCTCCAAATATCCGTCGACGCGTCCATTTTCCACCTCAGTGCCTGGCTGAAAGTCCAAGGTGAACGTTTTTCGGCGTCTACGTCTCTCCTCTTCCGACCACAGGTGATTATCTGGTGGTGACTCTGCGTAACCGCCAGAACTGGATCGGTGCTCTTCCTGTACAGATAAAACCATCGTGAAAAAAGTTGGCTAGGTGTGACGACTATAAAAAAGTCAGAAAAAGTGATTTTCGATCATCACGTAGTGCTTCTCTTACATCGTGGTCTGGTTCAGTTTCAGAGGCAGCACCACTGAGAGGTGCAGTTGGGTAAGAATCTTGAAGAGGTTCCGGCATCGCGTCCTCGAGATCGTAGCTACCGGAGCTACTGCTCGACGTCGATCTAGCCGGAGATGGGGGCGGTTCGATTCCGGGAGAAGCTTCGGATTCTTCGATGATAGCCGGTGGACTGCAAGGCTCTTCGACGACGGCCTGAAACAGATATAATGATTCTCACCCGATATACTTTTATCGGAGAAAGCTTATCGAAGCGAAAAAAAGTTTTGTATATTTTTAGCACGCTCGCGGAAAGCGGAGGGTGAGAATTTTATTGGAAAAAAGTTTAGGATCGAGACAAAGTATTGATGAAGAGCCCGCCTTCTGTGTTCGTAAATAAGATTCAAGACTTTACGAGCGAAGTATCTTGCCCCTTCGCTATCTCCTATACACCCGGAATAGAAACTCCTATAAAATGTCCATAAAAGTAGAGGGCCCGCCCGATCGAACCACGCCGACACCTGATCGAATAGCTTATCAGGGTTTCTCTTACCTCACTTCGCGCTAGACTGTAAATGGAACTAGCGCTCTCGAAGGAACTCCCATCGGCCGCAGTGGCCGTAGCTGAGGCTGGTGCTGACGGTGCCGCACCGGAGTGAAGCTGAGGGTGTCGAGACCGGGAACTTGTGGTCCCAGAGTTTCCCGTCGTCGTACCTGTCCCCGTAGAAGTGTTTGCCGTCACATAATCTTCAGTCGTTGACGTCTCCGAGACGTCTGTATTCGTTCGACCCGAGTCCGTCCTGACCAGACTCAGTCCGAATTCACTGGATGACTGGGACTGCGGTTGAGACAAGGGTGGTGGTATCGGACTTCGTCTTCGAAGACCGCTTCGTGGTCTGCCGTTCCGTGTGGACGACGGGAAATTATCGATGCTAACGAACAAAAATAACCTCGTAAGTCTCGTCACCCTTTGGCTCTTACATCTTGTTGCATTGCAGGCTGATGTCACACACCTTGGGACGGGGCTAACTGGGGTGGCTGGTTCTAAACGAATCCTGGGACTTGGTGGGCCCACTTCCATTTCATCTTCGGCGTCCAGCGCCTCGGTGTCCATGGAAGATCGTTGTTGGTGTTGGAGGATCAAAAGGTGTCTTCTTCTGGAGGAAGGCGTAAGAAGGGCCAATGAGTCAGCCTGCAACACTGTAGCCTGAGATTCGTTCCATATACCGTCACTGTGGTCTCTGGTTACATCGTTCGCCAAAGAGTCACTCGACGCAAATGGCGAACCCATTACGCCGACTGGTAGTTTCGCATGAAGGAGGTGTCGGTTCGATGACACGCTACCGGGACTTTGCACCGCCCTCTGAGGTCCTGAAATATTGCGATAAAGCAGTTACAGTTGATTACTCGGATGATTGCACAGAAATTTCTGGGCGTTGATGGAGTATACCGAAGCAAATTGGACCCGAACAACGACTCAAAAACTGTCAGTTACGGTGTTTAGAATGTGCAAAAAGCAATCCGATCAGTTGGTTTATTTCGCAACCATAGAAACGCGTATTTTGAGAGTAATACAAAAATTATGATTTGTTTGGACCCAGATCGAAGATGACTCGGCATCAAGTTTATTTACGACCTGACATTAATCTCCAGCTGTGCTTGAAATGCTATTCATCATCATGCACGGGGAGAGGAGCGGAGTTTATTTACAATTAGTCTAATAATAAATTTTCTCGGATATTAAAGCCTGGCTGGAGCGCTTATTGCTCCACCTAAGAAGCTTATATAATATGGAGACATCACCGTGTCCCCCAAGTCTGGCCTGTCCTCAAAGACAAGCTGCGTCTAATCACAGTCGGATTTTCAAAGTATGAAAACGCAAGTATATTTACAGACCTGATACCAAAGTGGGTGTCGTAGGTGAAGTGGGAAGTGATCTGGGTAGTATGGGCTCACCCGTGACCGTTGGCCCTGTACCTAGATTTTGAACTCCATCCTCAAGAGACACGCTCCTCTTTCGGAAGAGCCCTCGTTTGATTAAATTCTCGTGAAATTCCTGAAACAAAAGCGTTTAACACACTGCGCAACGCTTCGCCGACTTTCTGAGCAACACAAGTACCTCATCGTGATTTTCTTCTCCAGGTGGTGTAGCCCTCAAAAGTGCAAGGTCGTCGGGGGTTGATGAAAACAGGATGGGAGTTCGAGTTGACTTGCTCCAAGGATCGTGATGATTTCTTCTACACGTGTGGGGGTAGCTTGGCTCGCTCGTCTCCCCTATCAGCTCTCGCCGTTCAACCTGGATCTCACCGTCGGAAAGGGTCTTTTGCAGCGGCACTATCCTCCTGCATGGCCGCGGCGTTTGACTGAGGCTGCTCCGGGTGCGAGGGGAAATCGGGGCCGGTTTAAAGTCGATCAAAATTTCCTCGTTGTCGGAGTCAACGAGTCTCTGATCAGCCTAAAGTCCAGAAATCGGAAGATGTTTAGTCTTAGGGTTGGTGGGTCAAAATGAAAACTATCATTCGGTTCCTCACCTGTTCCATCGCGTTGTCCGATTCTCCGTTCACCCGGTCGTCTGTCAAGGGGCGAGGGATCGGCGTCAGAGAAGTCGGTGGAGTGTTGACCAAAAACGGTGACCTCGGAGGTTCCTCCGACTGCGTCCTTTGGAGAGGTTCATGCTCGACATCTGTGTTGCCATTGATGGGAGTACCGCCGGGTGAAGTTGCTCCCAAGGGCGTTCCTAACTGACCGGCCTCCGAGTAGCTCTTTGTCAGTTTACGTCCATTCAGAATTCCGTTCGTCTGAGCACCCTGAGAGACCATCTTCACCCGATGAATCGTCCTTGGGCTAAGTGTTATGGGAGCCACTCGCCCTCGTAGACTTTGAGGAACTTCAGTCTGTGTGGCCTGAGTCTTCATTACTCCACGTTTCGGTGGTTTTTCTTTCAAGGGGCAACAAAAACGGTTAGATTAAGATCACCCCCCGAGCAACACTAACGCCCACCAAACAATGCAGAGTCGCAAAAAAAGTGACTTCTTACGCGGTTCGTGAAAGAACAGGCAAAAAAACGATGAAATTGTGCCACTTTTTTTTTGTACTGTTTCTTGTTCCGCTTTTATCGAACTACCAACCAAAGCCATTGGTCCTTGACTTACCGAGTACCAGAACACGAGGGTCTCCAGAGTTAGCGTAGGTGTGCGTCAAGGGTAGCACGGCGGAAAGGGATCCTTGCATAGTCGGCTGAGAGTCAATGAGACGTTCGTGAGACCTCGGGGGGCTTCTGGATCGTGGTACCTCGAAAGACGTCAGAGTATGGGACCTCGCGAAGCTGACGTGCTTCGGTCGTGGTGGCTGCTGGGGTGCGGGGCGAGGGTTGATCGAAGTTGGCGCGGTAAGAGTGGGCGGTAAGACGGGTCGAGGACCCTCCAGTCGCGTCGACTCCTCGTCCTCGGGTACCCACGTGTACCTTCAATAATTGATCGCAATTCATCCCCATGGATCCGATCCGATACATGGACCTTCTTAAAATTAGTCCCCGGTCACTTGACCCGCGACATCGGTATGTAGGGCACGACTCGCGGACACCGCGGGAAGTGCAGGACTCTCGACTCGCGTAATTAATAATTAAAACTAATTGTGAGCACACGCGTCCAACAGGTAGCTTCACCCTTCGTGGTGTAGCTCAGCCTTCCCAGTGTGGCATTACAGCATCTTTCGGATGTAGAGATGGAGTTACGACCCGTCCTGACCTCCCGACGCTTCGCCCTCATCCGATACTCCAATCACTCGGAGCAATAAGTCTTGGTTAAGTTTATTGGAAGCTAAGGGAGCACTGGGACGTGGTTGGTGCTAGCGTTAAATTCTAGTTAAGAGTAGACGTAGCTTAGGTATACGGTTAACCCGCGTACGTTGCTTGCCGAGAAAATACCCAGCAACCTCACTCAGCTTTTACCCAATTCCTCTTTAGACTCAGGGAATAAAAGCTCCGTGGAAGTAAACATCTTTGCTTGATTCCAAAGCACATACCCAACAGAAGCGGCTCTTCAATCCCACAGATGCTAATGCTGCCTATAATACACATCGACGTGGCGCCTGCTCGTGTGTAAAGAATCGAGCGTGGGTATAAACCTGCATACGAATGTGATTCGGCGAGACCGCGTTATAACCGGGACATTCTCTTCTCTAGCATCACGGCCAAACTCGCGATGAGGTCCGTTTCCGAAACCGCTACATGACCTCGATCTCACACCAAGACGCAAAGATATCGAGGCCTCACTTTGGACGAAATTTCATATCAAGGTCAACCGTGGACCTTTACCGCCATTCATTGTAAGACAAATTAGAAACGAACACTGGGCAGGGATGTGATCGGCATGCGCGACAGCCAGCGATTTACGTTCGAGTTGCCAAATAGAGCTACAAGTTGGTGTATAAAACTGGCGTTAAAGGGATGCAGGGTGAAAATGCAGAGCACTCGATAAATTTATTGCGGCTGCGAGAATCTGGGCATAAATACGAACGTTGAGTGAGTGCCAACTTTCGCTGTAATTGCAGGCTGTACCCACTCTGCCGATACACGGCGGTGCTTTTTGAGCTGCGCTGCTGTTGCAGTCTGAATGATCTGTAGGTACGATACTGGCTATGATTTATTGCCCGTTCACAGCGCGGCGTGAGGTTCATGCAAATGTGCTATGAGTGGCTGCAGTGTCCGCCGAATTGAGAAATAATTTTCAGCAAAAACTGGAGCATTCCATTGAGGGAGAGCGTAGCCGCATGCCATCAGGAATGATAAATTCGTCCGGTTAGCAAGCGTCGCGTCTCCGTAGTTGGAAACAATTTTTCGATCGATGAATAGAAAGGGGACTCTCGGGAAAATGCGGGTTGTTTACGAAATCGAGACGCGTCGAGTCCGCAGAGTATAATGACCGTTTCAGTCGCCATTTGGTAGCGACTCAACGAACGTTAACTCTTGCGCAGGGGCCTCCTAAACGACCGTATTTCGCGAGGGCGTCGGGAGTCGTTGCAACACCTCGTTTTAACCATGGGACACCGGAGGCCTGCCACAGCGTGACGACGCTAAGGGAGGTTTAAACTCCTCGGGAAACGCTTCGTCGCTTACCTTTTAGGGTCAGGAGTCGTGCAAAAGGAAGTCGGTCGTCGGCGGAAGTAGGAATTGTCCGGGTAGTCCTCCTCGTCCGTATCGTACCTGCCCTGCTGGCCCCTCGCCTGCCCCGGATGGGGCTGATGGTAAAACGTCCTCGGGTACGGCGCGTCGAAGAGGTTCTCCTCGCTCGGAGCCCCCCGGACGCAAGCCGATAGAAGGGACGTCCTCGCCGAGGCGCAAGGCGACGGGCCCCGCGAAGAGAGGCACCCGAATATCCCGCCCCCGGACCTCTCGACGGCGTCCAACTGCCGATTCGTTATGCAGTACTGCTCCTTGATGTCCTCACGTGAATAAAGCGGCGTCGCCCGACGCTCTCCCCAATCCCCGTGCAGCCCTCCGACGCCGTGGAGGTCGGCCTGCGTCGAGACGTCCACCTACAGGCCCACCGTCGCGATTCAAATTACTATTTTTCTTCATTCATTTGTTGACGGGGAGGGTGGATGTTACATTTACGAGGCAAGTGTCTTGACTATTCTCGCAAACGACTTGTTTGGCTGAAATTAATCTTTTAACGACGCCGTCTTATTGCGCCGGCTTGCTGGTCGTTTAAAGCCTAATCGAGGATAAGGCAGATCTCCGAACCTTGGTTTTTATGATTTCAGGCAGCTGAGATAAAAGCTGTGGTGTCAAGGGGTACTGAATGAAATATGTTGCGTGAATAGTCAGCATAGTTTTTCTCGCAGTCTCTCAATCCTAATCTGTCGTTCGTCTCACCCCAAGTAAGATTTTCCTCTTTCCAACCCTTCGTACTTTCTTTGAGTCGACGAATTACACCGCAAATTGAAAGCATTTCCAAATAACGTACTGATTAGCCCACAGTGCAATATTATATTAGAATTAACATTCTTTATAGAAAAGATTTACCATATTTACCAAAAAGAAATAAGAAATTCATGGTATTTCACTGTGCGTGGGTAAATTTGGTCTTCCTGTAAATGATTCGATAGTGTTATCGGAGAATATTTGTATCAGATTTCCAAGAGCTTCGATTTCAAAACAGAATTGGATCTCGTGAAAGTCGCCCTTAGTTACCCGTCCGATCCTTGACAAAATTCACCATTGAAAAAATACACAAATTCCTTCAGCGAAAGTGGAGAAAAAAATAATAGATCGGAGACGAATGTAAAGCTTCAAAGAAATAATGTGGCCAAATGGTTTTCCTTGACAATGTTGCTGAAATTTTTTCAACTACCGTGGTATTAAGTAAGTAGTTAACTCCGTTTGACTAGAAGAAATTGATGTCAATTATTTCCCATTACGACGCGCTTATCTATCTGCAAATTGAAGCTGAAGCTATTTAAGAGGACAAATGTGAACCACGGGTAATAATTGGCGAGAGTTCTATTAATCGAAGCTACATTGGTTCTATTGTCACGCATATCGCGCTCCTCTGCATTCAAGGGGTGATTGTATTTGAACATATGGTAATTAAAGAAGCCTGCAGGCACATAGACTCCACGGGCCGGCGTATAATCGGTTTGAAACTTGCGCATAATACCCATTGCAGAGCGGTGATGCAGCGATCTCACGTAAAGGCATTAAACCTCTAGGGTGAATGGCGCGGTAGGTATCGGACATGCACGCCGCGTCTGCGGATTAAAGTAATCAGTGAATGCCCGCGGCGATTCTGTCAACCGCATGATAGACGGAGATCAGAAGCTGAGTTGCAGGTAAATGGCTGAATCCAGAGACAAAAGCGCCCGTGGGCTTTGTTATTCGAGGTACGTCAAGTAAATCGTGGTTTTCGTGAAATAAGTATATATCTGCGTATACCCGGTGCATTTAATTTTGTGGTGAAAAAACAAAGAAAAAGAAATACACGATATTAATTTTCCTAAGAACCGCAAGCTCCCGCAGACGCGCGATAATTAAATCGGAGAGCAGCTACATCATACATCTTGAATTTAATTATTAAAGTTAGTACGTGTGCGAAGTGCTCAGAGTCAGATTAACCAGGCAGTAACTTAAGGCGTCGGGTCTTATTAAGCTGCACCCCTTTCGCCCCGTGTAGGTAGATATTTTCTCGCCCACTCTTTGAGAGGGTGCGAGGACACGGGGCCTTAAACTTTGGTGGGCAAATCGCCGAGATGGAAAGGCGCGAGACGTAAAGAGAGACGGATCTGCGGGGTCGAGGAGCGCCTCGGGTAATTGACCGTAATTAAAGTAGGGGGTGGCGGAGGGGGCGGCGGTGTGCCTGACCTGGGGATGAAGGGTGCCGGCGGGACTCGGCCTCGGGAGAGTGGAAGACGGCGGCAGGAGCGTCGTCGTCGTCGTCATCGTGGTCGTCGTCGTCGGCGGCGGCAGGGCGGTGGCGTTGCCGGAAACCGCGAGAGCGCGGGGGTTCATGGCGATTTCCTGGTGCCGCGTGACGGGCCCAGGGTGACCCCGCGTCCCTAAGGGCCCAGGCCTCGGGGTCCCCGACATACCGCGTGGCTGCCTCGCCCGTGGGGCGATATCGATCGAGTGTGTGTGTACGTGAAGCCGATGGCTCGAGGATCCTCGCGTCGTCGGCTCGACGCGACGGCCGTCCGTCGACAGGCGATCACTACCTGTCCGAACCCGGTGCTATGCCCGTCATCGTCGGCACTCGCGAGCTGCACTCCTTTCCCGGGACAACGAGACGGACTGCACGCGACACGACGCGAGACAACTGCACCAGGAGGTGAGGCACGACGGGCGGCGTCCTCACCGCAGTGTCTGCCTCTCCGGAGGCACTCCGAAGCGCCACCGTCGAGCCGCGTCGCGGCGCTTGCGTCTCTGGTCCAGTGTCGACGGCCGACGGCCGACGGCGTCGTCATGGAAACCCCTCTTCCCTGCAGCCGTCGTCGCCGCTCCCGATAACTCGGCCCGATTCACGGCCCTTCCGACGACGCCGGCAAAGTAGATTCTTACACCGGGGAGGATTAGAGGGTACGTACGCCGCTCTACCCGCACCGAGCGTGGGTACCTAAGGATGGATATACAGCCTAATCGCCCGTACCCAACAGATATCGCTATTTATCTCCCATAAATGCGGCCCGATGTACCAGCCGCATGTACCTGCTCGTCACTAATATTTCCCAATCTCGCTCCTTTCCCCCTATAGATTGTTATTTATCCGCCCTCTCTCGTGTTTACCGAGTGATCAACGAGATTGCGGACTATCCACCCCGCAGCCGACCTTCTCATTTCGCCGGCATGTACATTATTAATATTCTCCGATGAAAATCAATAAAGTTTCCAAATTATATCTATACGTGAATTGTTGTAAAAATTCATACCAGTTTTTTCTTTTCTTTTTTTTTTTCACCAAAACTTTAGCACCCATTCATATGTCATACCGATCGGAATCGTTTACTACGTTCAAACCGTTCTTATAGATATAAGATAAATTTAAATAAAATTTGCTAAATTTGCTATTATAGCCCCTTCATTCCAATTTAATTTTATACGCGTTTTATATCCTTACTTTAAGGGCTAGGCTGTTAATTCTCCGTTCTCTTTATCGTTATTCAGTTCATAATTTTGATACCAATATTTTCGTTTGAATCGTTAATGCATTTATTATTACAAAACTTAAAATAAACACCAGGTTTTTTTTTGCGGAATTTATGGTTCAGAGAAACTGTGCCGTTCAAGTTGTAATCACCCGCAACACTTCTTCTCGTTAGCACGAAAAAAGTAAGGAAGAGAAACAAACAGAGAAAAACTCGTTGGCTCACCCGCGTCCTAGAAGGATTGTGAGTAAAATTTTCCTTCACAAATGACGTCCTTCGGTCCTAGGTAAGTTCTAGCTTCTTCGAAATCGTAACGGAGCGATGACTCGTGCAAAGGACACGGTATGCCCACGAGGCTTTATAAATAGAAGAGGCAAATGGAAGAAAGATGAAATTCGAGGAAAGAAAAAAAGTTATAACGGTATTAAAATTGTTTACCCGAGTGAATCTAACAAATGCGATATGCCCAGTGTTGACCTATCGTCTAAATATTATTGCTGTACCAAATTTTCCATTCCAATGGATCTATAAAAATTGTATAACGAATTTTTTTTCAAGCTTTACTGCATAGTGAATTATAAAACCACAGCCGACCTACTTTCAGGACGTTTCTTGCATTGGAAATCTTTCTATCTTGGGAAAAAAGTCTTCGGACTATTCCAAAAGTGCTACAACCACCGCCCAGAATAGGGAAACCCTTTTAAAGTCACTCTGCAACCTAGGTAGGTACATTCTGAGCACGGCTTCCGCATAGGCGAGAAACATTTCGTCCATTCTCCGGATTCATTCGTCAACTTTACACGTTTATCTACCCCTGTAGAAGCTCCAACGCCCACCTCGAGTTGACGAACAAGTATTCTGTGCCATTGTTTCTGCAGATGGCGAACCACGTTGTCAGATCTATTCAATTCAGGTACATTTTATAAATATTTGTTCAGCACTGTTTCAACGAACGTGCGCGTCCCACGCAGCATTATAACATGCGGAGATCCTGAGAAAACTCTGCAAGCCTGAGCGTGATGAGCTCTGAAGAAGTTGAAAATTTCGCAATATTGATTCGCGCAATGGCAAGCGGCTGCTGGAGCGCGAGCACTAATTCGTCAAGTGATAACGGCGTTATTCCACCTTGGGTTAAATAGAGTGCAGATTTGATTGAATCGCTGCAGCAACATTTGCACGCCTGATTTCCACCGTGGAAAGTTTAGCGAATTCTCGTCTTAGGCCGGAAACACGGGAAATCGGCTCCGGGGATGACGTAGAGATATCGCGATTGGAATGCCGAGAGACGCGATAAGGACACTTGCCGAACGAGAAAGCGAGAGATGCGCAGACCGAGCAAGAGGAGGAAAAAACTTATTAATCGTAAACCAGTGGCATGCCCACCATCTGCTTTAGCTGGCCAAATAAACATGGTCGAATTTATAGAACTGAAAGGCGGCGAGGGCGAAGCCGGGGGCGGGGGAGGATGGGGATCGACGCTCTTGCGGATCTGCCACCGTTTAGTGCGGTTTTCAAACGCAGCCCATCCAGCATGCGTTCGCAAGACGGTAAAATAACCGCACTTTAGTGATCTTCAGTCGGGTTTTGACAGTCGGTGTCTCGGCGGTGATTTAGAACGGAGCTGACGGGTCGCTCGCAGCACCGACGACTACGGTTGAATTGGAGTAAAATGGGAAGGGATAGAGATAAATCTAAATCAATTTTCTAGCACCGCTTGTTCGATAGATATATCCGCTTCTTACACTGCAGCAAAGATATAATCATTCGTTGCCTCAGAGGTGCCCTTTTAGCAGCATAGATATAATAATACTCGAACGGAAACTTGAACCTGAACTTTGTACATACATAGAGATTGCGTAACTTTATAGCCGACTTCTTGTTTTGCGAAACTTCAAGTAGAAGACGAAGAGAGAAGAGAAGAAAAAAAAACGCCGACACCTAATCCTATTCATGCTTTCAACCCATCGCGACTAACTTTCCCCCGAGAGTAATAAAAAAAGTTACTTCAAATTTCTACTGGATTCGCGAAGCTGATATATTATCACCATATAGGATCGTATTGGGCGAGAATCGTGATCGCGTTTCTTCACTCGTTCAACACGGAATAAATTTATTAAATATTATTCCCTTTTTACTTGAAAATTATTTTCCATCCGACAAGTCTGCAGAGATTTTACAACGGTCAAGATATAATCGTACATTGTCAGCTGGACATGAACGCTACCCGTCAACTAATTACGAAGTAAAACAAAAAAATTGTCCCGGGCAATACAGACTTTTTAACCAACCGTAAAACATAACGAATAAAAATGTGCCACCGCGTTTTATCGGTGTGTCGGAATTGTGAGCAATTTTTTTAAATACGTTGACTGTTCGTTGAATGCTTGGTGAAAACACTTGACGCAATGGATGCGGTGAATCGCGTCGTGCTCAACGTCGGAGGGATTCGTCATGAAACTTATAAAACTACCTTGAAGAAAATCCCGGCGACCCGGCTGTCGCGGCTAACGGAAGCTCTGGCAAACTACGACCCCATCCTCAACGAATACTTCTTCGACCGACACCCAGGCGTCTTTGCTCAGGTCCTGAACTACTATCGTACAGGGAAGCTGCACTATCCTACCGACGTATGCGGTCCCCTTTTCGAGGAGGAATTAGAATTCTGGGGCCTCGACTCTAACCAGGTTCGTCTTCGTTAATCGGCTCAATTTATACCACGCAGCGTTAAATCCTCCAACGTTTATCAGATCTACTTTAATTCGAGTAATCGGAGAAAATGATGGAGAAGTAAGAAAATTGAATTCGCCAATAAACGATCAGGGTTATCTACGGTTAATGCATAGTAGCGTTACATTTTTGTTCGTCTAATTCTCGAGGCAACGAACGTTTGTTTACGGTGACTTTTTGTATATCACGATAGTGTAAATTCAGGGTGTAATAAAACGACCGCACTATTGCGTGCGAAGAACAGAAGCAGGTTTTTTATTATTGAAATAAGATGATCGTCGAGCTATATACACGGTGTACAAAATATTGTTATAACGTTGTCTTCTTTTTTCATTCGTTTTACATTTACATTGAAGCTAGCTAACTTTGGCCGTACAATAGCGTGGGGATCATTAAAAACCTTGGTTCAGCTTTTAATGCCGTCATAAAAAGTTGTTGTATCGACGCAGATGTATTTTAAACTGACATAAATTCCGGTGCAGTATATAACCACTGCATGAATCCAACCTCATCCGCGAGCATGTTGCACAGGGTGCAGGCACAGTCTCTGATTACTTGCACGCTGGAGGCTGCTGGCGACTGCGAGAGATGCCTGATTAATGTCAAACAGCGTGAACAGCTTAACAACCTTCGACGGGTCTTCGTTTCATGTCCGTTTTGCCCCGTAAGCGCTAAACGATCGTGTAATAGTCGTTAATGCTACCGCGGCCCGCGCCTTTTTCTCTTCATCTTTCACCTCAGCCACGCAAAACGCAGAACCTTCAAAACCAGTTGCCTTGGCATATAACTGTCCGCTTCGCAGTAGTGGGGCACTTTAACTGGATACAGATAACTTTTCGTTCTGAGTTAAATATAGGTAATCCTCAAATACGAGTAAGCCCATTTAATCTGATCTAGTACTATTTAATCCAGTATCAAAGTTGCATAATAGGTAATGGCGATGGTTGGTAGAAACTTTTCCTCGAGTCGTGTAGAATCCTGTTTTGTTACGCAAATTACCCCGCGACTGCTTTACCCTTGGCTGTACGAACGGGAAAAGGAAAGTTGCTGCTACTTTTTCCACAACTGACTGAACTTCAGTTCGCCAAAAAAAAACCCCGTTACTCATTGTCGCGTCGTCATACGTCATTCGAACCGCGAATAGGCCCCGCAGGTTCTGCAGCTTTGGATCGTCTTGAAATGGTCTTCGTCAATCCAGAAATAGATCGATCATAATAGCCTTGAATATGAAAACAAGTGGAATCCCTAGCCACTTCCATAACCCTAGCTATAGAGCTGCCGATTCAGTGTCTTCATATTGAAAATATGCGCGCAATTGTCTGCTTAGTACGTTTGTTCATAATGCTTACGTAATTGACTTTCCGGCTTTTCATTCCACTCTCTTTCTTCTCGTCCGTAAATTGTCCATCCATTAAAATAATGGCGTTCACTTATATCTCAAGTCTCCTGTTACACCACAATATGTGGTCGATAATTGTGACTCAAATATCTTTCGACCATACTCTGTAATTTTCGCCAATTACTTCATGCGGAAATAATACCGAGTTAATAATATTTCGGTACTTGTAAGATTACTCCTTTGAGCTAACGAGGGGCTGGCATCCGTAATTATCAATCAGTGGACGGTTACTTGATTTAGCGTTGTTAAGGGTAACCATTTCCAGTCATATGGTATGTTTCTTTACTATAAATATTATGATAGTGCAACAATTATCATAGCACCAAAAACAGTGTTGTATCATTGTACCACTAGTCGTGATTTACTTACAATCAAATTCCACCTTGTTCAAGTTAATAGAACAGTAATATCTCGTGTTGTTGGGTCGATACCGATCGTCGCACAGGTAGAACCGTGCTGCTGGAGCACATACAGCATCCATAGAGACACGCAGGCGACCCTGGCCATCCTGGACAAGCTGGACATCGACACGGACCGTCCAAGCGAAGAGGAAGTAGCGCGCCTCTTCGGGTACGAGGAAGCTTACTACTCCGGGCGACTAACCAAGTGGCAATGCCTCCGTCCTCGTATCTGGGCCATCTTCGACGAGCCCTATTCCTCGCCGCTAGCCAAGGGGATCGCCTGTGCGTCGATTCTGTTCATCTGCCTTTCCATCATCACGTTTTGCTTGAAAACACACGAAAACATGAGAGTATCACGTGACACGACAAGAACCGACAACCACCGTGACCCGACAGAACCCCATTGGGCTTTCTTCTACCTGGAATTGGCCTGCAACGGCTGGTTCACGGTCGAGCTAGTGCTTCGTTGTCTGGTTCGTATAACCGCCATCTCCTTACAAATGACCAGATGTTTCTTTTTCCGCGTCATTTTACGAAAACTAATCGAAGATCAGAGTCGCACTCTTTTCTCAAATCATGTCACATGATCGTTCGTCCGTACTGGAACAATCACAGCGGACAAGCGGCGTTAATTCTTATCTTTATTTCTCAGGTCAGTCCAAGCTTGAAACAGTTTGCTATGTCGCCGGTGAACCTTATCGACCTCGCAGCAACCCTGAGCTTCTACACGGAGTTTATGATCGATCAAGTTCAATTTTTGGAAGCCTTCTCAGTCGTACGAGTTCTTAGACTGTTCAAGCTCACTCGGCACTCCCCAGGTCTTCGCATTCTGATTCACACCTTCAAGGCGTCCGCCAGAGAACTCGTCCTCTTGGTCTTTTTTCTGCTGCTAGGCATCGTACTGTTTGCCAGCCTGGTCTACTACGCCGAACGATTTCAGGTACGTATCACCAAATTGAGGACAAGGAAATATCAATTTAGAAGATCTAACTAAAATTCCGACATAGTTGTCGAACCAAATACATAGAACAAGAATAACTCTTCCGGACATAATGTAGCTTTATGAGTGAATGTATCCGCGAAATTTGTAAGCTCTTAAAAATTTCCGCAAGATAAACAACCGCATTTTTAGCTTGACCTCGAAGCACTTTCTCAGTGCCGCGAAATGTGAGGAATTCCTTTGTTTACCAAAAACTGTAGACTCCGTACCGACGCTCGCAGAAATCCCCGAATTTTAAGCTGCTCCGTAACCTGCAACCAGAGTTTGTCGCATGAAACTTTTATCGTGAAATGGAGCTTTTCTTTCGCCACGTACTTCTCTGCGTATCTTCTACTTTAACTGAGAGTAATTCCTCGGAGTCTACTTGTACTAGTTTCCACTTCCAGTCTACCGCGTTATTCTCTTCATTCAACTACCTCTACATTCCGCGTGTGATCCGCACGTTTTACTCGTGGAGTTGATACGCCCTGAATAGTCGGAAAGTTGCGACTCCCCTACGAGTATAGAGAACCGTTTCACCGCGTACCCCAAGCCATGCGTCTCCGACAACGGTGTTCAACAGCCCGTAAACACCGCACTGCGTCACTTCGTGCTTGAATCTGAAAGTCACAAATCTCTGCGATTCCTCCGAAATTTGGAAATGAACGCACGCGATACTCTGTGCTTTCTGAATCTGACAGCGCGTTACCTCTCAACTGTGTTTGGGTTCCCAAAACGCCTGGCGGCTGAATCGAACCCAAATTCAAACATTTCTCTTGACTTCGAGATGAGCTCTTTCTCGATCAATTACCGAGTATCACCCGGATCAAAGTCGAACTCTCGTGCCTCACTTTCCAGCATAATCCAGGAAACAACTTTGAAAGCATTCCCGAGGGTCTCTGGTGGGCTTTGGTAACGATGACCACGGTTGGTTACGGCGACATGGCGCCCAAAACATTTCCTGGAAAATTTGTCGGCGCTCTTTGCGCCCTGGCTGGAGTATTAACCATCGCTTTACCAGTACCGGTAATCGTCAGCAACTTCTCGATGTTCTATTCCCACACGCAGGTGAGTTTCGATGGCACTGCACTCTATGCCATAATCACGATATATCTAACTATCGTTTCGTCTGAAATTGCGTGCAGTTTCAAAGTTACTTTTATTTTTATGCCGAAAATGCTCATGCTTCCTCCTTAGGCTCGCAGCAAATTACCGAAGCAAAGACGAAGAGTTTTGCCAGCAGAAGCACCGCGCAGAAACAGACATCACAAGCCTCATCAAAATACCACCATTCAAAATCAAGACTTCGTGAACACATTGCCGAGGTTCACGGCTCCCCTAATGCCTCGACCGGCCACCATCGGGATCGATACTTTCCTGCAACTGCAGGTAAATTGTTTTTATACACATTGGTTTATCAGCTCGTTACTCTGTCGCCGTGATGCAAGATTGAAATTGGTGTCAAAATTACTCGGCCAACGTAGTAGCCGTTACGATAAGTGTGGATCGCAACATGACCGACGATGGAAGTACGATTAACGGCAGCAGACGTCTCCTGGAGTGAAATTGACTCGGTCATAAAACGGGTCACTGCGCATACAGCGATGAAATTGTTTAACGACGAATACGCACAAGGGGCGAGGGAATAAGCTATATAAAACGTTGACGACTATATAGCGATCAGCGCCGCTCGACAACGTCGCATTAATTTGCCCTTACCGCTGCCTTGAACACCCTCTAACATCTTGCGACCCTCGCTGAATTTTCGCAATAAATTTTTCATATGTGAAAAAGATTAGAACTCTAGTGCTCACACAATGAAGAGATAACAGACGGAGGGTTAGTCTAAGAGGATAATAGAAACCTCTAGAAGGATTCGTTCACTCTCGTCTCGACACAGTTTCGATGGCTATTCCATTCGATCGTGTGCGAATAATGACTTTCGTAATTTTACAAGAGATTCTATTGCGAAATATTATAAATTATTTTTCGTGTAATTATCAAATTATGGAAAATCATTCAGTTGTGCTTTTGGAATTTTCAGCCACAGATTTTGGCGAATCTAGCAGAGATTCGGCCAAGAGCTACGACGATGCCATCTGAGCAGAAGGAATTCACAGCGATCCAGATCACGAACAACAATTCCAAGGACTGTTCACCCGAAGAGTTGAATCTAGAAAAGGGGAAGACTGCAGAGACCGTAGAAACATCTGACATTGAACCTCAAAAATCAGCCTCCCATTCATCCGCAATTCGTTCGGATGCATGCGACCCTACTTTATCATTGTAACCAGCTAGATGACGGCGATTTTGATTCATTAGCACACAAGAGAAATGTTAGTAAGACAGATTTGCTTGTGCGAAACGTGACGTTCGCGTTTCAGGATTCAGATGAATTTTCATCAATGTTTAGTTTTTCTTTCAGTTATTTTCATTGAATGAGTAGACATGTATGCCTGAAGTTACGGATGCCTTGTACTATAAACAGGAGAGATGAGAGCCCAGAGAAGTAACACACGTGGTTTGAAAGTCAAGGATATATGGTGATGAAAAATTGACAAGTAATCCCAAACAGTTCGTGTTATCGTTTAATGTATAAATGAATGTCTTGATGTAATTCAACTTCCCTGACTACCGTGCCAGAGTTTGAATGGTAAAAAAAACATCGCGGACCAACTCGGTGCCACAGGATTGAACGTAAAAGCTGCAGAGACGTCAGAACTCTGGTCACGTGCGTATAATCCGCCAGTATCATTTCACCGACGATCGAGACTGGTGAAAACGTCGCGACTGAAAGCCACGTAAATGGGCTGTTTCATCAATTGATACGCAATCATGTGGCTGTAACTCGATTCCCTTCGCTTCTGGCTGCTGTGTAGTCATAAACTCGCTACCAAAGGTAATTATTACGACGAATTTCCATCGCATACATGTTTCGCCTACCAATTTCAACTTATACACATAACTATCCCGATTCCCCGTAGCTCTATATTTACGCCTCTTGTTATGCTTCCTCTTCGTTTCTAGAACCGCGAACGACTAGGTTTCAAAAGCGTTTGTTAAACATCCGCTTTGAAGCGAGTTGACTGTTGGCGTAGTCCCACGTACCGTTCTTACGTAAAATTTAAATTCCAAAATCAGAACGGGTTTTGGGGGAAATATAAAGTTCAATGTTTTGCGTAACCTGCAGAAAAACTAATTCAGTTAATGTATTATGGTAGTGTTTTATTGTTCGGAAAAAATTCCGTCGCTCTGTAAGATCGCATTCTTTTCCGAAAGACTTCGAGCGTGAAATATTGAAAAAGAAATATTTTACTGGACTAGAAACAAACCGAAAAACCGAAGGAATTCGACTGCAGTACGTACGGTCCTAAAAGCAAATGCGACTCCGGAGTACATATGCACCTTTATCAAAATATTAATTAAGCACAACAAATTCTGTTCCACTGCCGAACTCTTGAATGAAAAATGTTGCAATCCTGCCTGATGGTGTTTACCGAACTGTGCTGAGGAAACCGGTGTCGCCTATAGGTATATCAATTTTTAATACGTAGCTTGCAGCCGGTTGTCCAGGTCACTGCACCTGAATGAAGATTGTAGTTTATTAAACAGAGCCTTTTTCACTCTCGCACAGGTAGGTACACCGAGCGCGCATATTATCTCCGTGCCAGAATCAGACGGTAAATAATAACATCTTATGCGCGGGGGTGATTAATGACCTCATTACTGATTAATGCTCTGTCGCTTCTGGCGCGGCCGTGTCACTCGGCAAAGCGGTAATTACACCCACCACGTTTAAGGAAGCCGATAACATTGTCGGAAAGTCAATAATAATAATAATTTCAGTCAGCGTACATCCGGTATATAAGTACTGGAATAAAGTGACGATAATTGTTAATAAGATCAAGCTATTTCGGAGTCGAAGTCTCGAGGAACGAACTTGACGTTCTGGATCAGTATGATAAAATCGAGCTTGAATAACATTTCGGTTCGGCAATAATCTACAGTGCGGTGCTCCGCGCCCGCTCACGGGCGGGATCTCAGCCTATACCGACACTTTTATGTTGCAGCAGCTAGTCTACGGTATATGGTTATAGGTATAGACGGTTAAAAGCTGCGGCATATAGGCAGAGTTTCCTCGCGTGCGAAGGGCGCAAGCGTCCTATCGACCGGCGGAACATTTGCTCGAGGCAACTGTCCCCACCAGGATACCGTGAGCCACCTCACCCTCGGGTATTTTCTTTGAAATTTACCTGACGTCACCGGGGCGCGTGGCTTCTTCGTAGCTGACTTCGCGTCGGGCAAAGGGAAATCCTGAGAGGAAGTCGTCGCAGAGACTCGGGGAATCCGCGTCGAGATGCGAGTTTCCTGCGAGTTCCCCGACTATTCCCTGATGGCCCGACGACGCCGCGTGCCGACACGTCGCCAGGTTGATCACGTATATTCATCGGCTTCACTCGGCGTCGACCGGCCTTAGTTTCACCCGGCAATCGGGCTCCTGCTGCCTGCTTCGTTTCTTCACCAGCTCCCTTCTCGCCGAGCTGCTTTCTTTCTTCCAGCGTAACGGAGGATGTAATTTTCGCCCCCGGTGCAGGTTACGAGCTCCGAACTAATTTTCGCCCTCGCGCAACGCTAATGTGCAGAAATTCATAAAACGCCGGAGCTATAAGCGGCGAGCTCCACATATTCATATTTTATTACCCAGTGAACAAAATCAGGTGCCGCTGTAATATTTAGCGAGGACACTCGGTAGTCGATATACCGCTGCAACCGCACATGTACGAGTCACCTATACTTATCGAGGATAAAACCATCTTATACGGAAAGCTGTGACGAGTCTTGTTCCGTGTCGAAACCTGTAATGTTGGAAAAATGTCCATCGAAAGGGTTGTAAAACGTCAGATAAAACGGGTTATCCCCTACGATCCTACGGCACAAGGGTCAGAGGGTGAACGGTAAGAACAGCGAGCGAAGGGCGAGTGGCCAAGAACGAATCGGAGGAAATAAAATCTGACCTCTGATCTTATAATTTCGTCAACTTTCCCAACCATGGACGTATAGACTCGTGAAGCACATCGTTATCTCGGCCGTTTGCCTACCCCTTACGGTTACGAGTCATTTATCTCCGCGTTGAAAGCCTGCCCACTTGATGCGTATCGGATAGGTAGGCTATCGACGTATTTTTGATCGTATGCATCGTGCCGGTTGATTGATTACATCCAGGCTAGGGCGCGGGTGACTCAGGGTACCTAATACTCGAAATGAAAATCTCCCTCAGCGAAATTTAACGTATTCCGCAGCCCCGCCAACACTGCGTGCGGCCAGCTCCCACACGCTTCTACATATTATAACTATGCGCCATGTCAGAGAAGAGCACACTCGGGCCGGCTGGCTTTGGTTACAGATATTGCTGTTTTCATAGCGTGCGGGGGTGGCGTAGGCGCGACTTATAGAGGGTACGCCATTTATGGCAGGCACAGAGCCCCTCGTGTACATAAAACGCGACGCGGTGCAGGGTGTGTAACACCATGGGGCGGAAGGGTGGGAAGTCGAGGGGGCAGTGGGTCAGCGATGCGGTCGTCGACGGAAGTGGCGGTGGAGTGAGCGGCAACGGCGACGGCGACGTCGGACCACGACGTCGACGTCGAGTTTGCGCGTCGAGACGCCCTCCTTCGTCCCCCGGGACCCCGCGGCGCCGTCGCTCACCGTCGGGGTCAGTTTAGTCTGCGCTCGACCGGAGGCCGTTTGGGACTAGACCGACTATGAACCGCGCGTCGTTGTCGTTGCCGAGTAACCAGCGGTGAGCCGCGGAGTTAATATTTCGGCACACGACGAGTTGTTGAAGAGCGGAAGGCTTTGGAAATCCGCGTCCGTTCAGTGAAGTGAATCGCGGAATAAATTCGCCGACGGAATCCCTACGTTGGGGAAAAACGAGGCTAGCTGCCGTGCCGGTGCCGCACCGGTGCCGTGCCGGCGCCAGGTGCTTGTCATGAGAAGAGGACGGAGCCGCTGAGATGTCGCGGAGGATATGCTGGTCATGAAAGAGCTAAGGGTGCGTAGAGAAAGGTGCCGAGGCGAATCGCTGCGGCAACCTTCCGGATTTCACCTTGCCCTTTTCAGCCTCGTACCGGGTATATTTGCCCGCCATTTCGTCCCTGCGTAGATGGAACTCGAATCGCGGTTTCACCCGGTAGTACCGAGTCGTGCGCTACGTGCAGGGTGATTAGGGTGACCAAGGCAGATTAGGGTTATCGGTTGGCTCGCGTGCGTGCACGCACGATATCGATTCCGCGCGCGCTGCCTCGGCACGGCGAGAGTGTGACGTCACGGGTGAAGGAGGAGGTTTCGATCGCTCGCTGTCAGGCGCGCTCGCCCTGGAACGGGGGTCACACCGCGCACCGCGGGAACGTGGTGAGCCTTCCACGAGAATTGACCGTCCGTTAAGGCGTCCGACCTGCAGACGCGACGTCGAAGGCCGCGACATCTCTCCCACCCAGCTTCCAAACTCTCTGCATGGCCGTTTTTGTCTGAGATGACACGCGCACGCAACCCTCAATTATGTTTTCAGGTGTGCCCGTTAGCGTGAAATCGTTCGGTTAAGTCTGCTGCAGGCTTAGAAACAAAATCGGGAAAAGCGATCGAAGACGGAGCAAAAAGAGGAGGAGCGTGACATCGCGGACCGAGTTTTATAATCCTTTTATCTCTATTCAGTTCGATTGACGAGTCCCGCCTCGCCGCGTCCCTCGATTTCAATCAGATTTCAAGCCCAATCAACGGGAGGCGCGGACTTCGCTCGGTATGAAAATTATTCAGCGGGTATTTCCGCGTGACCTGTTCGAAGAAGAGCCCGAGCCACGGTGTGGGGAACAATTTATAGACAAAGGGTGGCTAGACTCGTGTGTTATAATTAGGTATGCATGTTATACGCTCGTCAGTGTGATATATGGCTGATGAAATACGTGAGTATAGAGATACGGATTGATTGTTGCAGGTGGGATCGGCGCTACCAGAGCCGTGATCAGTATGAACCTGATCAACATGGACGCGGAGAACCGCGTGGTTCTCAATGTGGGGGGCATCCGCCACGAGACGTACAAGGCGACCCTTAAGAAGATCCCAGCAACCCGACTCTCCCGGTTGACCGAGGCACTGGCTAACTACGACCCCATCCTGAACGAGTACTTCTTCGATCGACATCCCGGTGTCTTCGCCCAGGTCCTCAACTATTACCGGACCGGGAAGCTGCACTATCCGACCGACGTGTGCGGGCCCCTCTTCGAGGAGGAACTCGAGTTCTGGGGCCTCGATTCGAACCAGGTTGAGCCCTGCTGTTGGATGACGTACACGCAGGTATAATCTACGCGGGCCTCTTTCGGAGATCCGTCTTCCTCCTCGTTATCCTTCGTCGCAATTACACATCAAGAGTTATTTGCATGACTCGATTTGACTCCGTTGTGCAAATGAACGTCAAAAGATTGCCCGCCAATTTCAACAGCGATGAATTTTTCATTAACTCTTAGCGAAGAACGGAAGAAAGATAAAAAAAAAATATATCAAATTCCGCACGACAGAGCTTTCGAGAATCGACCGGCCCGTTATTTCGGTGTTCACTTGTTTGCTTAGGGTAGATAGGTTTGATTTTGCACTCACCGACTCAATCGTTATACTTCGAGTCGACGCTCCCTGAAACCCTAAATCCACGAACCCGTAAGGACAATTACATGTTCCTTCTGTGATTTCGCGACTGTCTAAAACCCACACCACTCTATTCTGGGAAGCGTCGATGTCAAACTTGACCCTTGCCGCTCTTCCACGCCAGATAACTCTCGCGGAAATTTCAACACCTTCACCATTACTGCAAGCGACAGCTTTAAAGAGAACTTTTCAAAAACTTTTTACGACCCTCCAGCGTTTTCGATGCAAATTTCATTGTTTGATCATTAGTGAACCGCGTCTGCTATTGTCGATGAAAGTTTACTCATTAATTGACGTTATTATGGTTTCACCAGAGTAAGATGCTATTCGGATTAACTCGTAGACCGAAGCCATGTTTCAAATATGCTAATGTTAGACGGATTTTATGCAGACGTCGATTAAGTGAGTCGAGTAAAAAAAGAGTGAAGAGATAAAATCTTATGTCTGAGAATCGAAACTACATTTCTGCAATATTTATTGCTAGCAGCATAAATAGTTTCAATTACAGTCGGCGTTCTGCGAGTTTACATTCTGATACGGACTTAAGCATGCTCGATTATTGGTTTCGGAAACTTTCCGGGAACTTGGATCCCACAACAGCTGACGTGGCGAACCAAAACGTCAGTTAATTCTGTTTTGGTGAAAACTTTATCTTGTCTAGAGTACTTGCAGATCGTCCAGATTTTTGCATCGTACATACTTGAGCGAGACCCGCAAATTCCGCAATCATAGTCTTGTTGCGTTTCACGGCGGTATTTAACCGTTACACGGCTACTCTCTGGCGTATTTAACGGTTTTCCTCAAACTGAGCTTGATCTAACTCTCGGCTAACGTGCACAGGTGATGTACATACATACACCTGTAGTATATTTCAACGCCAGCGGCGGACTCCGCAACGTAGTACCGTCCCAGGTATCGATTGACCGCGCTAGAAAGAAAATAGATCAGGGACCAGAAAGTTATTCTGTACTGCACGCAAAGCGGTTCTTATTGTTAAAAAAATGTTAGCCGCGTGAGACGGTCTATTTACAACCCATCCGACTCGGTATAACACTTTTTTCTCTCGAGACGAGAGATACAGGGGTACGATACGATGCATAACCAGGCCATAAATCAGAACGAATGTTAGATCAGGACTATCTTTAAAGAGCATATTCGTAACAAGGGAATTGCCACCTTACTATGCCAGGAGCATAAAAACAGCGATTACATTGTTCGAGAAATTCGCAAAGACGTTAGCGCAGGTATGCTCCAAGTACTTTTCCCGATAATGCAGTGATTCATGATCTTCGGTTTACTGGTAACGTCAGCTCAAATGGAGCAAAAGAAACTGCTTTCACGCTTAGTGCGGACGATGGTGTACGTATAAAATAAAGTTTACTTTGTAGACGTAAGAAAGCCCGCGAACACCCAATCTGCATTGTATAACAGATATAAAAATGGCAAAAGAAAGTTATTTGCATCTTTTGCCATCCCCTTGAGATTGTTTAATAGCTTTTTTTGAACAGCTCTTTCCGATTTTAGCATCGGGATACTCAGGAGACACTAGCCGTCCTGGACCGATTGGACCTTGACACAGATAAACCGAGCGACGAAGAACTCGCAAGGAAGTTTGGCTTCGAGGAAGACTACTACGAGGGAACACTTTCATGGTGGCAGAGGCTCAAACCGAAGATGTGGTCCCTCTTTGACGAGCCCTACTCCTCAAACGCTGCGAAGGTAGGTAGGTTGGGCTGAGTTGTATTGATGCGAAGATGCCGGTCTCACTAAACGGAACTTTGTCAATATACTCTGAAAGCTCTTGAAATTAACATAGTTTGCTGGTCCAATTACACATAATGTCCCGATATTAGCTATCGTCAACCCAGTAATTACATACAATACGTAATTACGCATTTCCCAAAGTAACCCTTTGCAGCAGCTACTTGACGGTGAAAATTTTTCGTTGTTCTTTCTTTCGTTACAATTTATACCTATCCATACAATCGATCGTTTTTGATCTCTTGGAACTATAGGCTGCATGTAAATCGCAGGTGCAATTAGCTAAGAAAGACTACTGTGAGATTAATATTTGGTGCCTTTGAACGTATTTGTCACTGACATAACGTAAAATTTTGGCAGCTACGTTCGTTTTCATCTTCGGACGGCACGTTCGTAGCCTTCAACTCAATTCGTAAACGAATGTAAACCGTTTGAAACAGCGTTAGTGAAACATCTTGAAGATGATTGCAGTCAGATGATACGAGAATTGTACGCATGGGTTGAAATTTTCGGATCCTCATCGTGGTCTGGTTTTTTAGTAAAAGGTAAAGAACTAGTAACTATTTTGCAAATTGGTGAACAGACGTGATGAAGATACGTGAAAAAAGGTGAACCAAAGAAGGATCGCAGAATTAGAAGCATCAGGTGAATTATAATCTTACTTCTTAGAACTGTCGTAAGGCAATTTTCAAGTAGCTTGTGGTTAAGGGGAACGAGACTCATCAATAAAAAAGTGATACCGATGTTAGTAACTCAGTCTTTATTTATAATATTTGTCTAACCTAGTATAAAATTACAGTTTCTTTCTTCTCGCTTCTGACTTGTTTAACGTTTTTCTCTGTGTGATGTAACGAGTTTTTAACGGGCATTTCTTGCAATAATTTTTTCAATAAGCCGACGCAGCATATTGTTAAATGAATACACTGTTTGTAAATTGAGGAGTCAAACATATTCAAGTCCCGGTTCAGTGAAAATCGAGCTCTGCTCCACAAGCCTCCCATTTCCATGATATTCTCGCGTGATTTGAATAACAACCGTCCGCAAATAGATATGCATTTGTCGTCTTTGAGTCGGCGGCATCTCACGGCTCACCGCCCTTGAGGGGTCGTTCATTGCGAATCAAATAACCTTGTCTCCCTAGAGAATCTAACTGGCGACAGGCGCGCACTCTCAGATGTTCAGCTTCAGCTTGGTCTCGATCCACTCAAGGACAATAGCTGATGATGTTAAAAGTTTTCACCCCATTGAGCAGAGTAGGCACTCAACTCTGAAGATACATGAGGAAATACAATTTAGTCTCCCGTGTTGCAGATCATCGGTGTGATTTCCGTATTCTTCATATGCGTGTCGATACTGTCGTTCTGCCTGAAAACTCACCCGGACATGCGGGTGCCAGTGATAGTAAACAATACGGTGTACATCGGGAACAAGACGTCCTGGGCGTTGGAAAAGACGCAAACGAATGCCCACGACGCGTTTTTCTACATCGAGTGCGTATGCAACGCGTGGTTCACCCTAGAGTTCGTGATACGCATTGTGGCGAGCCCCAACAGATGCGAGTTCATAAAAAGTTCGGTGAACCTAATCGACATGATAGCAACTCTGAGCTTCTACATAGACCTCGCCCTCCAGAAGTTCGCCGCGCATCTGGAGAACGCGGACATCCTCGAGTTTTTCAGTATTATCAGAATCATGAGACTGTTCAAATTGACGAGACACTCCTCGGGGCTCAAGATCCTGATCCAAACCTTCCGGGCGTCCGCGAAGGAGCTGACCCTCCTGGTCTTCTTCCTTGTTCTCGGCATTGTTATATTCGCAAGCCTCGTCTACTACGCTGAGAGGATTCAGTACAACCCGAAGAACGACTTCAAGAGCATACCTCTTGGGTTGTGGTGGGCTCTGGTCACCATGACCACCGTCGGTTACGGAGACATGGTGCCGAAGACGTACGTCGGGATGTTCGTTGGCGCTCTTTGCGCCCTCGCCGGTGTGCTAACGATCGCCCTCCCGGTCCCCGTCATCGTCAGCAACTTCGCAATGTACTACAGCCACACGCAAGCCCGTGCAAAGCTCCCGAAAAAGAGACGCCGTGTGCTTCCCGTCGAGCAGCCGCGGGTCAGAGCGCCCGGCGCCCCGCCGACCGGAGGTCCGGGAGGAGGTGTTCCTGGATGTGGTCAACAGGCTGCCCTGCTTCCCCCGGGGGGCTGCGGCGGCGGGGGGCCACCCGGGGTGCAAAACAGACGGATGAACGCTATCAAGACGAATCATCCAAAGGACCCGTTCGCCACTAAAGCAGGTAAGAGCATGCTGGAGGAGTGAGTGCTCCGTGCGAATTCGCGTTACCTTTTGTCGAACTTTGCGCGAGCCAAAATTCACTTTGTGTTCTACCGGCCACGGAACTGCAGCTTCTATTTAATAGTTACACCGCACAAATGAAAGTTATTGCACGGATTCGTGGCGTTTAGTCAATAGAGCTTGTAACCCTAGAAAGTGAACTAAGTTAGACTTTTCGTCCGTAAAAACTGTTCTACTTACAATTAACGTTAAATATGCAGAGAGGGAATCACACGTGGCGTGATTACATGCGTAACGTTTGTATTCTATAGATAATTATCTTACAGATTGAAGTCGATTTATTACACGTACATTAGACACTCCGGGCTTTATTCACTTGTATACTTTTCCTCAAACTTCACTACCTGACGGGAACGAGAAATACGAAATTACTGTTAAATAGAACTCATCACCAAATCGTTGGCCTTTACACATGAAGTCGTCGGCTGAATTGCAGATATAAAATTCAAGTATAAAATCCCTCAAATGATATGCAATTTGCCCATCTACTTCAATCAGTTTTTGGGTTTTGTAAGCTGGGGCAAATAGACATAAGTAAGTACAATTCACCGAGTCGAATAATCTTTGTATCTCAATTAGTTCGTACTCGTGTACCTTCATTCATATACTACACATGAATGCTTCCGTGTGTGCGGCCTGTTCGAGAATTATTATAAAAAATGTATCATCAGTGGTAAGGCATAAAGCAAAGCTGACTGCGAACGCCACGAGATATTGTGAATTTCGAATAAACTAAATTCCCACATCACTGAAAGTCCGTGGATTATGGATATTTCGGAACCTTCCAACCAATTAGTCGCAGAGCTAAGGGGCTCGCGGTAACAGCATCATCTTCGAAAGATGGCATTTTGTTAATTGGGTTTGACGCGCTTCGTTCGCAAGTTTGCACTCAATTTATACAAAGTGATGTACGACGTTAGCCCTGTGTTCGGAGTTACTTCCAATATTCATAATCGAAGGTCAAGCAGGTAATCGGAGCCACTGCGGGATAACCGCGTTACTTATTGACATCTCCCGCGACTGGCTAATTAATATCGTACTAATAGAGCATCGCCAGGCCGCACACTACAGTGTGCATATAGGTATACCTGGGTAACACGCGGAATTATGGCATGTTGGATACTCTATCCTCATGCGGCAACGGTCAAGGTATACGTGATGTATGTGTATAGGTACACAGTTACACGTACCGAAGCAATGTCAATAGAATCACAAGATTCCCGGGGCGTTTAAATATAAACACTGTCGAAATATGCAGGTGCAAATTGCAAAAATATACATACATGGATACGTATGATAAAAGGGTAAAGTTGGGCGTTGACGAGGGTGTTTCAAGGGTGCAAGGTGAGCGGGGAAGGTTAAAGGGCTGCTATAGATTGTTTTCTTTTTTTTTCTCTCGTGGGTTCTAGACGAAGGCCGAAGGAACTCGAATCTGCGAACCAACGGGACCAAGACATCCGGAGATTTGGGTTAACGTTGACGAGGAGTCGAGTATCTGCTGCTGAGACCTCGAACGCGAGTCCTCTTCTTGTAGAACTGGGGGCTGGACAGGGCGCAGAATTTGGTATAACAGGGATGGCAAGAGAGATTTCGAGAGTGTGTGTGTGTTTCCGTGCGGGTGAGTGTGCGTCTGTGAAGATGAGAGAAAGAGTGAGAAATGAAGATGGCCTGTATTACACGTATGCGTCTGCGTTGAGAATCGCTAGAATACGAGGGACAGGGTAAGGACGAAATTCCTTCGTCCCGATCAGCCACGACGTGTTTAAAAATAGTTACAATTGTGTATAACGAAAGATTCGATCGGTCAATGCGGAATCTATATCAATCGTCGATCGACCAGTGAATCAATCACGACCACGTAGCGTGTAGCACCCTCTGCCCCTCACCTGCCCCCGCCCCACCACCTTGACCTCGACCACTCTTCGCCCCACGCAATCGACCCTTTTTAACGCCTTTCACGCGGCTGCGTTCGAAAACTCGTCATAGCGCCGTTTTCAAAACCTTTTGCCGGAAGGTAAACGCCGAAGGAGCGTAAATGAATAACAAGAAATTCCAAGAAAAATATACGCAACGATTTCCGCAACGCAGTCGCGGCTATATCACTTTGCGCACCCTGATGCCGCCGGGACCAATTCAAATGCCCCCAGACCACTCCTTGTATCCGCCCCTGTCCCGCTGCAATTAACATTTTTCATTACGTCCTAATATAATCCTTGAAACCTGCAACCTGCACCATGGAAGAACGGGAATTCCGTTGATCGTTTTCAGTCGAGTTATGACCGGAAGAGAGATAGGCCGTTGCTGTACATAAACACACATATTATACATATAGCTCTGCGCGACAATTAAGGCGCGCACGTAAAGCTAGAGAGAGAAAGAGAAAGAAAGAGAGAGAGAGAGAGAAAGAGATATGGTACGTAGAAGAATGCGAAGAAAGAAGTACCTATCGTGAAATTGTTATAAGGCGAACAGTCCGATGTTTTTTTATATTTGTATTTATACTGATTAAATGTTAAATTATACATATATAATATTGCTGGTTGGCGAGTGCATTTTAAATAAAGGGAACAATGAATAAAGGGAACAATGGAATATTCGGGTAAGAAATATAACACAGAAAAAACGTCGAAAAAAATGACAAAAAATTAAAACAAATCAAAAAAAGAAAAAAAAAAAAACCAAGCAAACAGTAACATACAAAAAAAAGCAAATAACAAACAAAATGAGAAAATGCACCGATTGGAATTTAGTCAAGTATATAACGTTAAATCTATTCTATAGTAATATACTTCCAATTTTTATCAAATTTTATCAAAATTATACCGAACCGTATAATAGAATCCGGGCTCGATTTATAACAAACATCGTACCCTACACGTGTATGCACGTGTTTATACATCCATATATACGTACATATTATGTATATGACAAAATATCCGCATAAATTGACGATCGCACCGCGATCATAGACGTCGTTAAATCATATAATAACCATCGTCCGACGTCACGGTCTACGCGGTCAGATCACGTAACGTGTGTAATATATGTATAAAACGCGTGGTTCGCGCGTAACGTAATGATATAAACACATGTAATGTGTAACACGGTATAATAATACATACAATATAGCACCCGATAAAATCGGCGTATGTTAAATTTGTTCATTAAAACTTGCGATCCTGCCGCCCAATTCAACATATCCTCCCCCGTTGCTCGTTTATACATATACCTATTATTATACATATACACATTATACACAGAAATCAACACGTGTAAACATGAAGATACACAAAAATCCCGGACACAGAGACACAGATATCTAGATATTCTAGTTTATAAAATATACATATAAATAAACATTCTGCATAGCACGTATGCTATAACGTAATATGATGGGTACTCGTATACCAAAAATTTATACATTGCGCACACACACCTACGTTTCTATAGGTTATACTACTGTCACACTCACGTTGTATCATAGGTATACGCGTATGAATAAATAATGTCATATGTACGTATATTTATAAATCGCATTAGAAGCGAAAAATCAACCCTTCCACGATTCCCACCTCCTACATACTCACTCACTCACTCACTCACTAACCCCCTTCGCGCCCTCCTCGAAGGGAACAATCGGTGCCAGGACCCCGTTCTTCCATAGGATTTCCTTCCCCTCCCGCATCGACGTTCGCGAGTCACGTAAGTCCTGCCGACTTCATTTAGGTACGTCGATTCATGTATCGCCCCTTCTCCCCCGCCCCACGCCCCGTTCGAAACCCTGACGCTCGCCACCGTCACGTTGCATTTAATCACATTATACGCATATACAATGTGTACACATTGTACTTACATAAATATGTATATTAACCGCACAGTTCGCAATCTCTACGAACATACCGACACATATACACTACGCACAAATTGCGAGACCCATTCGCCATCAGTGACGAGTTAAAGCACGCGTGCACCAACGACAACCACTTTGCATCCTTCTGCGACCAGATTAAAAAACACTGCTGAAGTGAAGCGTTGGGGGAAAAAAGCTCTGTACCCACTTTCACGGAGTTCATACTGTGTAATTATATAAGTGCTGAAGGTAAATTCAACGTCAAGTCTCGAAAACTTTGTTCAGCCGATTCAATAAGGCACTTGATTTTCCAATGCAATTTATGTCGAATACTGATTTTCAAATATCTATTCGATCACAGTCTTCGCTGAAACCTTGTACTAATTGTATAAGACTATGATTGGAATTTGTTTACCTGGTGTGGTCTTTCCCTCAACGCTACAGTGCTGCTGATTCTTTGTGCGCGGGTAGATAAGTCATCAATATCTATTGCGTGAGCACATACGAACAAAATGAGATGCAATACATAAAGCACTCTCAGAAATTCACGCAAACTCTTTTAATTCTGACTACGAAGCTATAGATTACTTTCTCACAATGACGCGCTCAGTGATTCTATTATAACATCATATTGTTGTTACTGTTATTATCATTATTATAATTATTAGCGTCGATCACAAGACTAGAGATGCGATAATTTTTTATTATAGTATTGTTGTTATTATTTATTTACTTAATATTATGATAATGAGTATGATTATTATTATGATTATTACTATTGCCAATTTTCTAAAATAAGAGTTAAAAATAAACAATTATTATTAACGATTATTATGCGTAATAATGAATGAAATAAATTATATATTGTATCGACAGCACCGTGCTGCGTTTAGTGGTAACCAGCTGGTTTGTAAATAAATAGTTTGACTCTTTGAATTCCTGGTGATCATTACAACATGCCTTGCAATCATTTTCCCTCCATAGATAGATGATATCATAGTTCAGATTTGCCAATGCAGTAGCTGCCGAATGCATTGGATTAGTTGCCATTTTGACGACGTGCATTTTAGACCTCGGTAACTACGGAGTCAAGATGCAGAGATCGTAGGATCAACCGTTTCGTGAATAATCGCAGGTGAGTAATGAATACACCGTGCTCTTTAGGTAGGTAAAAAATTAGTCTAATGTTGTACTCATAGTCATTAATGTGAGGCGGTAAATCTGAGGGGCTTGATGCAGACCAAATTAGTGCCACAAAGAATTTATTCCAGCGCTTTTCAATATCGCAAAAATTTTCGAAAAAAATGCAAAGGCGTTGGGCCTACTTTTTTCTCATTTTTCGGCCAAAAAATTTTAGGTCTCAGATTCGATTTGTATGACCCTTTTCTGACTGATTGGACCACCAGGAACTCGGAAAACGCAGCGAAAAGAGCGTGAGATTAACAGGAGAGAAAAGGCAAGCGAAAAAGCACCTGCTGAAAAATGTCGAAAACACGGGTTTTCGTTTTTTGGCTGTAACTTTCGATCCGTTGCTCGCATCGTATCCGGACTGCGCCCAATCGATTTCTCTCGCAAAATATCGTCGGAATAGTGCCACAAAGATCTCATCTCAGCACTTTTCAAAATCGCTTAAATTTTTGAGAAAAATGCAAAGGGGTTAGCCTTACTTTTTTTTCGGCCGAAAAATTTTAGGTCTCAGATTCGATTTGTATGACCCTTACCTGACTAATTGGACCACCTGGAACTCAGAAAACGCAGCGAAAAGAGCGTGAGATCAACAGGAGAGAAAAGGCAAGCCAAAAAGCACCTGCTGAAAAATGTCGAAAACTCAGGTTTCCGTTTTTTGGCTGTAACTTTCGATCCGTTGCTCGCATCGTATCCGGACTGCGCCCAATCGATTTCTCTCGCAAAATATCGTCGGAATAGTGCCACAAAGATCTCATCTCAGCACTTTTCAAAATCGCTTAAATTTTTGAGAAAAATGCAGAGGGGTTAGCCTTACTTTTTTTTCGGCCGAAAAATTTTAGGTCTCAGATTCGATTTGTATGACCCTTACCTGACTAATTGGACCACCTGGAACTCAGAAAACGCAGCGAAAAGAGCGTGAGATCAACAGGAGAGAAAAGGCAAGCCAAAAAGCACCTGCTGAAAAATGTCGAAAACTCGGGTTTCCGTTTTTTGGCTGTAACTTTCGATCCGTTGCTCGCATCGTATCCGGACTGCGCCCAATCGATTTCTCTCGCAAAATATCGTCGGAATAGTGCCACAAAGATCTCATCTCAGCACTTTTCAAAATCGCCTCAATTTGCGAGAAAAATGCAGAGGGGTTAGCCTTACTTTTTTTTCGGCCGAAAAATTTTAGGTCTCAGATTCCATTTGTATGACCATTTCCTGACTAATTGGACCACCAGGAACTCAGAAAACGCAGCGAAAAGAGCGTGGGACCAACAGCAGAGAAATGGCGAGCAAAAAAGCACCTGCTGAAAAACGTCGAAAACACAGGATCTCGTTTTTAGCTGTAACTTTTGATCCGTTGATCGCAGCCTATTGGGACTGCGCCCAATCGATTTCTCTCGCAAAATTACGTCGGAATAGTGCATGAAAGAATTTATTCCGGCTTTTTTCAAAATCGCGAAAATTTTCGCCAAAAACACAAAGGGGTTAGCCTTACTTTTTTTTTGGGCAAAAAACTTTTGGTCTCAGATTCGATTTTAATGACCCTTACGTGACTAATTGGACCCTCAGGAACTCAGAAAACGCAGCGAAAAGAGCGTGGGACCAACAGCAGAGAAATAGCGAGCAAAAAAGCACCTGCTGAAAAACGTCGAAAACACAGGATCTCGTTTTTCGCTGTAACTTTTGATCCATTGATCGCAGCCTATTGGGACTGCGCCCAATCAATTTCTCTCGCAAAATTACGTCGGAATAGTGCGAGAAGGAATTTGTTTCAGCACTTTTCAAAATCGCGAAAATTTTCGCCAAAAACACAGAGGGGTTAGCCTTACTTTTTTTTTGGGCATAAAACTTTTGGTCTCAGATTCGATTTCAATGACCCTTATCCAACCAATTAGACCCTCAGGAACTCAGAAAACGCAGCAAAAAGAGCGTAGGACCAACAGCAGAGAAATGGCGAGCAAAAAAGCACCTGCTGAAAAACGTCGAAAACACAGGATCTCGTTTTTAGCTGTAACTTTTGATCCGTTAATCGCAGCCTATTGGGACTGCGCCCAATCGATTTCTCTCGCAAAATTACGTCAGAATAGTGCAAGAAGTAATTTGTTTCAGCACTTTTCAAGATCGCGAGAATTTTCGCCAAAAACACAAAGGGGTTAGCCTTACTTTTTTTTTGGGCAAAAACCTTTTGGTCTCAGATTCGATTTCAATGACCCTGACGTGACTAATTGGACCCTCGCGAACTCAGAAAACGCAGCAAAAAGAGCGTGGGACCAACAGCAGAGAAATGGCGAGCAAAAAAGCACCTGCTGAAAAACGTCGAAAACACAGGATCTCGTTTTTAGCTGTAACTTTTGATCCGTTGATCGCAGCCTATTGGGACTGCGCCCAATCGATTTCTCTCGCAAAATTACGTCAGAATTATGCAAGAAGGAATTTGTTCTAGCACTTTTCAAAATCGCGAAAATTTTCGCCAAAACGCAAAGGGGTTAGCCTTACTTTTTTTTTGGGCAAAAAACTTTTGGTCTCAGATTCGATTTCAATGACACTGACCTGACTAATTGGACCCTCAGGAACTCAGAAAACGCAGCAAAAAGAGCGTGGGACCAACAGCAGAGAAATGACGAGCAAAAAAGCACCTGCTGAAAAACGTCGAAAACTCAGGATCTCGTTTTTAGCTGTAACTTTTGATCCGTTGATCGCAGCCTATTGGGACTGCGCCCAATCGATTTCTCTCGCAAAATTACGTCGGAATAGTGCATGAAAGAATTTATTCCGGCTTTTTTCAAAATCGCGAAAATTTTCGCCAAAAACACAAAGGGGTTAGCCTTACTTTTTTTTTGGGCAAAAACCTTTTGGTCTCAGATTCGATTTCAATGACCCTGACGTGACTAATTGGACCCTCGCGAACTCAGAAAACGCAGCAAAAAGAGCGTGGGACCAACAGCAGAGAAATGACGAGCAAAAAAGCACCTGCTGAAAAACGTCGAAAACTCAGGATCTCGTTTTTAGCTGTAACTTTTGATCCGTTGATCGCAGCCTATTGGGACTGCGCCCAATCGATTTCTCTCGCAAAATTACGTCGGAATAGTGCATGAAAGAATTTATTCCGGCTTTTTTCAAAATCGCGAAAATTTTCGCCAAAAACACAAAGGGGTTAGCCTTACTTTTTTTTTGGGCAAAAACCTTTTGGTCTCAGATTCGATTTCAATGACCCTGACGTGACTAATTGGACCCTCGCGAACTCAGAAAACGCAGCAAAAAGAGCGTGGGACCAACAGCAGAGAAATGGCGAGCAAAAAAGCACCTGCTGAAAAACGTCGAAAACACAGGATCTCGTTTTTAGCTGTAACTTTTGATCCGTTGATCGCAGCCTATTGGGACTGCGCCCAATCGATTTCTCTCGCAAAATTACGTCAGAATTATGCAAGAAGGAATTTGTTCTAGCACTTTTCAAAATCGCGAAAATTTTCCCCAAAAACACAAAGGGGTTAGCCTTACTTTTTTTTTTGGGCAAAAAACTTTTGATCTCAGATTCGATTTCAATGACCCTTACCTGACTAATTGGACCCTCCGGAACTCAGAAAACGCAGCAAAAAGAGCGTGGGACCAACAGCAGAGAAATGGCGAGCAAAAAAGCACCTGCTGAAAAACGTCGAAAACACAGGATCTCGTTTTTAGCTGTAACTTTCGATCCGTTGATCGCAGCCTATTGGGACTGCGCCCAATCGATTTCTCTCGCAAAATTACGTCGGAATAGTGCATGAAAGAATTTATTCCGGCTTTTTTCAAAATCGCGAAAATTTTCGCCAAAAACACAAAGGGGTTAGCCTCACTTTTTTTTTGGGCAAAAAACTTTTGGTCTCAGATTCGATTTTAATGACCCTTACGTGACTAATTGGACCCTCAGGAACTCAGAAAACGCAGCAAAAAGAGCGCGGGACCAACAGCAGAGAAATGGCGACCAAAAAAGCACCTGCTGAAAAACGTCGAAAACACAGGATCTCGTTTTTAGCTGTAACTTTTGATCCGTTGATCGCAGCCTATTGGGACTGCGCCCAATCGATTTCTCTCGCAAAATTACGTCGGAATAGTGCAAGAAGTAATTTGTTTCAGCACTTTTCAAGATCGCGAAAATTTTCGCCAAAAACACAAAGGGGTTAGCCTTACTTTTTTTTTGGGCAAAAAACTTTTGGTCTCAGATTCGATTTAAATGACCCTTATCCAACCAATTGGACCCTCAGGAACTCAGAAAACGCAGCAAAGAGAGCGTGGGACCAACAGCAGAGAAATGGCGAGCAAAAAAGCACCTGCTGAAAAACGTCGAAAACACAGGACCTCGTTTTTAGCTGTAACTTTTGATCCGTTGATCGCAGCCTATTGGGACTGCGCCCAACCGATTTCTCTCGCAAAATTACGTCGGAATAGTGCGAGAAGGAGTTTGTTTCAGCACTTTTCAAAATCGCGAAAATTTTCCCCAAAAACGCAAAGGGGTTAGCCTTACTTTTTTTTTGGGCGAAAAACTTTTGGTCTCAGATTCGATTTAAATGACCCTTATCCAACCAATTAGACCCTCAGGAACTCAGAAAACGCAGCAAAAAGAGCGTAGGGCCAACAGCAGAGAAATGGCGAGCAAAAAAGCACCTGCTGAAAAGCGTCGAAAACACAGGATCTCGTTTTTAGCTGTAACTTTTGATCCGTTGATCGCAGCCTATTGGGACTGCGCCCAACCGATTTCTCTCGCAAAATTACGTCGGAATAGTGCGAGAAGGAGTTTGTTTCAGCACTTTTCAAAATCGCGAAAATTTTCCCCAAAAACGCAAAGGGGTTAGCCTTACTTTTTTTTTGGGCGAAAAACTTTTGGTCTCAGATTCGATTTAAATGACCCTTATCCAACCAGTTAGACCCTCAGGAACTCAGAAAACGCAGCAAAAAGAGCGTAGGACCAACAGCAGAGAAATGGCGAGCAAAAAAGCACCTGCTGAGAAGCGTCGAAAACACAGGATCTCGTTTTTAGCTGTAACTTTTGATCCGTTGATCGCAGCCTATTGGGACTGCGCCCAACCGATTTCTCTCGCAAAATTACGTCGGAATAGTGCATGAAAGAATTTATTCCGGCACTTTTGAAAATCGCGAAAATTTTCGCCAAAAACGCAAAGGGGTTAGCCTTACTTTTTTTTTGAACAAAAAACTTTTGGTCTCAGATTCGATTTCAATGACACTTACCTGACTAATTGGACCCTCAGGAACTCAGAAAACGCAGCAAAAAGAGCGTGGGACCAACAGCAGAGAAATGACGAGCAAAAAAGCACCTGCTGAAAAACGTCGAAAACTCAGGATCTCGTTTTTAGCTGTAACTTTTGATCCGTTGATCGCAGCCTATTGGGACTGCGATCAATCGATTTCTCTCGCAAAATTACGTCGGAATAGTGCATGAAAGAATTTATTCCGGCTTTTTTCAAAATCGCGAAAATTTTCGCCAAAAACACAAAGGGGTTAGCCTTACTTTTTTTTTGGGCAAAAAACTTTTGGTCTCAGATTCGATTTCAATGACCCTTACGTGACTAATTGGACCCTCGCGAACTCAGAAAACGCAGCAAAAAGAGCGTGGGACCAACAGCAGAGAAATGGCGAGCAAAAAAGCACCTGCTGAAAAACGTCGAAAACACAGGATCTCGTTTTTCGCTGTAACTTTTGATCCGTTGATCGCAGCCTATTGGGACTGCGCCCAATCGATTTCTCTCGCAAAATTACGTCGGAATAGTGCAAGAAGGAATTTGTTTCAGCACTTTTCAAAATCGCGAAAATTTTCGCCAAAAACACAAAGGGGTTAGCCTTACTTTTTTTTTGGGCAAAAAACTTTTGGTCTCAGATTCGATTTAAATGACCCTTATCCAACCAATTAGACCCTCAGGAACTCAGAAAACGCAGCAAAAAGAGCGTAGGACCAACAGCAGAGAAATGGCGAGCAAAAAAGCACCTGCTGAAAAGCGTCGAAAACACAGGATCTCGTTTTTAGCTGTAACTTTTGATCCGTTGATCGCAGCCTATTGGGACTGCGCCCAATCGATTTCTCTCGCAAAATTACGTCAGAATAGTGCAAGAAGTAATTTGTTTCAGCACTTTTGAAAATCGCGAAAATTTTCGCCAAAAACGCAAAGGGGTTAGCCTTACTTTTTTTTTGGGCAAAAAACTTTTGGTCTCAGATTCGATTTCAATGACACTTACCTGACTAATTGGACCCTCAGGAACTCAGAAAACGCAGCAAAAAGAGCGTGGGACCAACAGCAGAGAAATGACGAGCAAAAAAGCACCTGCTGAAAAACGTCGAAAACTCAGGATCTCGTTTTTAGCTGTAACTTTTGATCCGTTGATCGCAGCCTATTGGGACTGCGCCCAATCGATTTCTCTCGCAAAATTACGTCGGAATAGTGCATGAAAGAATTTGTTCCGGCTTTTTTCAAAATCGCGAAAATTTTCGCCAAAAACACAAAGGGGTTAGCCTTACTTTTTTTTTGGGCAAAAAACTTTTGGTCTCAGATTCGATTTCAATGACACTTACCTGACTAATTGGACCCTCAGGAACTCAGAAAACGCAGCAAAAAGAGCGTGGGACCAACAGCAGAGAAATGACGAGCAAAAAAGCACCTGCTGAAAAACGTCGAAAACTCAGGATCTCGTTTTTAGCTGTAACTTTTGATCCGTTGATCGCAGCCTATTGGGACTGCGCCCAATCGATTTCTCTCGCAAAATTACGTCGGAATAGTGCATGAAAGAATTTGTTCCGGCTTTTTTCAAAATCGCGAAAATTTTCGCCAAAAACACAAAGGGGTTAGCCTTACTTTTTTTTTGGGCAAAAAACTTTTGGTCTCAGATTCGATTTCAATGACCCTCACGTGACTAATTGGACCCTCGCGAACTCAGAAAACGCAGCAAAAAGAGCGTGGGACCAACAGCAGAGAAATGGCGAGCAAAAAAGCACCTGCTGAAAAACGTCGAAAACACAGGATCTCGTTTTTCGCTGTAACTTTTGATCCGTTGATCGCAGCCTATTGGGACTGCGCCCAATCGATTTCTCTCGCAAAATTACGTCGGAATAGTGCAAGAAGGAATTTGTTTCAGCACTTTTCAAAATCGCGAAAATTTTCGCCAAAAACACAAAGGGGTTAGCCTTACTTTTTTTTTGGGCAAAAACCTTTTGCTCTCAGATTCGATTTCAATGACCCTTACCTGACTAATTGGACCCTCAGGAACTCAGAAAACGCAGCAAAAAGAGCGCGGGACCAACAGCAGAAAAATGGCGACCAAAAAAGCACCTGCTGAAAAACGTCGAAAACACAGGATCTCGTTTTTAGCTGTTTCTTTTGATCCGTTGATCGCAGTCTATTGGGACTGCGCCCAATCGATTTCTCTCGCAAAATTACGTCGGAATAGTGCAAGAAGTAATTTGTTTCAGCACTTTTCAAGATCGCGAAAATTTTCGCCAAAAACACAAAGGGGTTAGCCTTACTTTTTTTTTGGGCAAAAAACTTTTGGTCTCAGATTCGATTTTAATGACCCTTACCTGACTAATTGGACACTCTGGAACTCAGAAAACGCAGCAAAAAGAGCGTGGGACCAACAGCAGAGAAATGGCGAGCAAAAAAGCACCTGCTGAAAAACGTCGAAAACACAGGATCTCGTTTTAAGCTGTAACTTTTGATCCGTCGATCGCAGCCTATTGGGACTGCGCCCAACCGATTTCTCTCGCAAAATTACGTCGGAATAGTGCATGAAAGAATTCATTTCGGCACTTTTAAAAATCGCGAAAATTTTCGCCAAAAACGCAAAGGGGTTAGCCTTACTTTTTTTTTGGGCAAAAAACTTTTGGTCTCAGATTCGATTTTAATGACCCTTACGTGACTAATTGGACCCTCAGGAACTCAGAAAACGCAGCAAAAAGAGCGTGGGACCAACAGCAGAGAAATGGCGAGCAAAAAAGCACCTGCTGAAAAACGTCGAAAACACAGGATCTCGTTTTTAGCTGTAACTTTTGATCCGTTGATCGCAGCCTATTGGGACTGCGCCCAATCGATTTCTCTCGCAAATTTACGTCGGAATAGTGCATGAAAGAATTTTTTCCGGCTTTTTTCAAAATCGCGAAAATTTTCGCCAAAAACACAGAGGGGTTAGCCTTACTTTTTTTTTGGGCATAAAACTTTTGGTCTCAGATTCGATTTCAATGACCCTTATCCAACCAATTAGACCCTCAGGAACTCAGAAAACGCAGCAAAAAGAGCGTAGGACCAACAGCAGAGAAATGGCGAGCAAAAAAGCACCTGCTGAAAAACGTCGAAAACACAGGATCTCGTTTTTAGCTGTAACTTTTGATCCGTTAATCGCAGCCTATTGGGACTGCGCCCAATCGATTTCTCTCGCAAAATTACGTCAGAATAGTGCAAGAAGTAATTTGTTTCAGCACTTTTCAAGATCGCGAGAATTTTCGCCAAAAACACAAAGGGGTTAGCCTTACTTTTTTTTTGGGCAAAAAACTTTTGGTCTCAGATTCGATTTTAATCACCCTTACCTGACTAATTGGACACTCTGGAACTCAGAAAACGCAGCAAAAAGAGCGTGGGACCAACAGCAGAGAAATGGCGAGCAAAAAAGCACCTGCTGAAAAACGTCGAAAACACAGGATCTCGTTTTTAGCTGTAACTTTTGATCCGTTGATCGCAGCCTATTGGGACTGCGCCCAACCGATTTCTCTCGCAAAATTACGTCGGAATAGTGCATGAAAGAATTTATTCCGGCACTTTTAAAAATCGCGAAAATTTTCGCCAAAACGCAAAGGGGTTAGCCTTACTTTTTTTTTGGGCAAAAAACTTTTGGTCTCAGATTCGATTTCAATGACACTTACCTGACTAATTGGACCCTCAGGAACTCAGAAAACGCAGCTAAAAGAGCGTGGGACCAACAGCAGAGAAATGACGAGCAAAAAAGCACCTGCTGAAAAACGTCGAAAACTCAGGATCTCGTTTTTAGCTGTAACTTTTGATCCGTTGATCGCAGCCTATTGGGACTGCGCCCAATCGATTTCTCTCGCAAAATTACGTCGGAATAGTGCATGAAAGAATTTATTCCGGCTTTTTTCAAAATCGCGAAAATTTTCGCCAAAAACACAAAGGGGTTAGCCTTACTTTTTTTTTGGGCAAAAACCTTTTGGTCTCAGATTCGATTTCAATGACCCTGACGTGACTAATTGGACCCTCGCGAACTCAGAAAACGCAGCAAAAAGAGCGTGGGACCAACAGCAGAGAAATGGCGAGCAAAAAAGCACCTGCTGAAAAACGTCGAAAACACAGGATCTCGTTTTTAGCTGTAACTTTTGATCCGTTAATCGCAGCCTATTGGGACTGCGCCCAATCGATTTCTCTCGCAAAATTACGTCAGAATTATGCAAGAAGGAATTTGTTCTAGCACTTTTCAAAATCGCGAAAATTTTCCCCAAAAACACAAAGGGGTTAGCCTTACTTTTTTTTTTGGGCAAAAAACTTTTGGTCTCAGATTCGATTTCAATGACCCTTACCTGACTAATTGGACCCTCCGGAACTCAGAAAACGCAGCAAAATGAGCGTGGGACCAACAGCAGAGAAATGGCGAGCAAAAAAGCACCTGCTGAAAAACGTCGAAAACACAGGATCTCGTTTTTAGCTGTAACTTTCGATCCGTTGATCGCTGCCTATTGGGACTGCGCCCAATCGATTTCTCTCGCAAAATTACGTCGGAATAGTGCATGAAAGAATTTATTCCGGCTTTTTTCAAAATCGCGAAAATTTTCGCCGAAAACACAAAGGGGTTAGCCTTACTTTTTTTTTGGGCAAAAAACTTTTGCCCTCAGATTCGATTTCAATGACCCTTACCTGACTAATTGGACCCTCAGGAACTCAGAAAACGCAGCAAAAAGAGCGTGGGACCAACAGCAGAGAAATGGCGAGCAAAAAAGCACCTGCTGAAAAACGTCGAAAACACAGGATCTCGTTTTTCGCTGTAACTTTTGATCCGTTGATCGCAGCCTATTGGGACTGCGCCCAATCGATTTCTCTCGCAAAATTACGTCGGAATAGTGCAAGAAGGAATTAGTTTCAGCACTTTTCAAAATCGCGGAAATTTTCGCCAAAAACACAAAGGGGTTAGCCTTACTTTTTTTTTGGGCAAAAAACTTTTGCTCTCAGATTCGATTTCAATGACCCTTACCTGACTAATTGGACCCTCAGGAACTCAGAAAACGCAGCAAAAAGAGCGCGGGACCAACAGCAGAGAAATGGCGACCAAAAAAGCACCTGCTGAAAAACGTCGAAAACACAGGATCTCGTTTTTAGCTGAAACTTTTGATCCGTTGATCGCAGCCTATTGGGACTGCGCCCAATCGATTTCTCTCGCAAAATTACGTCGGAATAGTGCAAGAAGTAATTTGTTTCAGCACTTTTCAAGATCGCGAAAATTTTCGCCAAAAACACAAAGGGGTTAGCCTTACTTTTTTTTTGGGCAAAAAACTTTTGGTCTCAGATTCGATTTAAATGACCCTTATCCAACCAATTGGACCCTCAGGAACTCAGAAAACGCAGCAAAAAGAGCGTGGGACCAACAGCAGAGAAATGGCGAGCAAAAAAGCACCTGCTGAAAAACGTCGAAAACACAGGACCTCGTTTTTAGCTGTAACTTTCTATCCGTTGATCGCAGCCTATTGGGACTGCGCCCAATCGATTTCTCTCGCAAAATTACGTCGGAATAGTGCAAGAAGGAATTAGTTTCAGCACTTTTCAAAATCGCGGAAATTTTCGCCAAAAACACAAAGGGGTTAGCCTTACTTTTTATTTGGGCAAAAAACTTTTGCTCTCAGATTCGATTTTAATGACCCTTACGTGACTAATTGGACCCTCAGGAACTCAGAAAACGCAGCAAAAAGAGCGCGGGACCAACAGCAGAGAAATGGCGACCAAAAAAGCACCTGCTGAAAAACGTCGAAAACACAGGATCTCGTTTTTAGCTGAAACTTTTGATCCGTTGATCGCAGCCTATTGGGACTGCGCCCAATCGATTTCTCTCGCAAAATTACGTCGGAATAGTGCAAGAAGTAATTTGTTTCAGCACTTTTCAAGATCGCGAAAATTTTCGCCAAAAACACAAAGGGGTTAGCCTTACTTTTTTTTTGGGCAAAAAACTTTTGGTCTCAGATTCGATTTAAATGACCCTTATCCAACCAATTGGACCCTCAGGAACTCAGAAAACGCAGCAAAAAGAGCGTGGGACCAACAGCAGAGAAATGGCGAGCAAAAAAGCACCTGCTGAAAAACGTCGAAAACACAGGACCTCGTTTTTAGCTGTAACTTTTGATCCGTTGATCGCAGCCTATTGGGACTGCGCCCAACCGATTTCTCTCGCAAAATTACGTCGGAATAGTGCGAGAAGGAGTTTGTTTCAGCACTTTTCAAAATCGCGAAAATTTTCCCCAAAAACGCAAAGGGGTTAGCCTTACTTTTTTTTTGGGCGAAAAACTTTTGGTCTCAGATTCGATTTAAATGACCCTTATCCAACCAATTAGACCCTCAGGAACTCAGAAAACGCAGCAAAAAGAGCGTAGGACCAACAGCAGAGAAATGGCGAGCAAAAAAGCACCTGCTGAAAAGCGTCGAAAACACAGGATCTCGTTTTTAGCTGTAACTTTTGATCCGTTGATCGCAGCCTATTGGGACTGCGCCCAACCGATTTCTCTCGCAAAATTACGTCGGAATAGTGCGAGAAGGAGTTTGTTTCAGCACTTTTCAAAATCGCGAAAATTTTCCCCAAAAACGCAAAGGGGTTAGCCTTACTTTTTTTTTGGGCGAAAAACTTTTGGTCTCAGATTCGATTTAAATGACCCTTATCCAACCAATTAGACCCTCAGGAACTCAGAAAACGCAGCAAAAAGAGCGTAGGACCAACAGCAGAGAAATGGCGAGCAAAAAAGCACCTGCTGAAAAGCGTCGAAAACACAGGATCTCGTTTTTAGCTGTAACTTTTGATCCGTTGATCGCAGCCTATTGGGACTGCGCCCAACCGATTTCTCTCGCAAAATTACGTCGGAATAGTGCATGAAAGAATTTATTCCGGCACTTTTGAAAATCGCGAAAATTTTCGCCAAAAACGCAAAGGGGTTAGCCTTACCTTTTTTTTGAACAAAAAACTTTTGGTCTCAGATTCGATTTCAATGACCCTTACGTGACTAATTGGACCCTCGCGAACTCAGAAAACGCAGCAAAAAGAGCGTGGGACCAACAGCAGAGAAATGGCGAGCAAAAAAGCACCTGCTGAAAAACGTCGAAAACACAGGATCTCGTTTTTCGCTGTAACTTTCTATCCGTTGATCGCAGCCTATTGGGACTGCGCCCAATCGATTTCTCTCGCAAAATTACGTCGGAATAGTGCAAGTAGGAATTGGTTTCAGCACTTTTCAAAATCGCGAAAATTTTCGCCAAAAACACAAAGGGGTTAGCCTTACTTTTTTTTTGGGCAAAAAACTTTTGGTCTCAGATTCGATTTTAATCACCCTTACCTGACTAATTGGACACTCTGGAACTCAGAAAACGCAGCAAAAAGAGCGTGGGATCAACAGCAGAGAAATGGCGAGCAAAAAAGCACCTGCTGAAAAACGTCGAAAACACAGGATCTCGTTTTTAGCTGTAACTTTTGATCCGTTGATCGCAGCCTATTGGGACTGCGCCCAACCGATTTCTCTCGCAAAATTACGTCGGAATAGTGCATGAAAGAATTTATTCCGGCACTTTTAAAAATCGCGAAAATTTTCGCCAAAAACGCAAAGGGGTTAGCCTTACTTTTTTTTTGGGCAAAAAACTTTTGGTCTCAGATTCGATTTCAATGACACTTACCTGACTAATTGGACCCTCAGGAACTCAGAAAACGCAGCAAAAAGAGCGTGGGACCAACAGCAGAGAAATGACGAGCAAAAAAGCACCTGCTGAAAAACGTCGAAAACTCAGGATCTCGTTTTTAGCTGTAACTTTTGATCCGTTGATCGCAGCCTATTGGGACTGCGCCCAATCGATTTCTCTCGCAAAATTACGTCGGAATAGTGCATGAAAGAATTTATTCCGGCTTTTTTCAAAATCGCGAAAATTTTCGCCAAAAACACAAAGGGGTTAGCCTTACTTTTTTTTTGGGCAAAAAACTTTTGGTCTCAGATTCGATTTTAATGACCCTTACGTGACTAATTGGACCCTCAGGAACTCAGAAAACGCAGCAAAAAGAGCGTGGGACCAACAGCAGAGAAATGGCGAGCAAAAAAGCACCTGCTGAAAAACGTCGAAAACACAGGATCTCGTTTTTCGCTGTAACTTTTGATCCGTTGATCGCAGCCTATTGGGACTGCGCCCAATCGATTTCTCTCGCAAAATTACGTCGGATTAGTGCAAGAAGGAATTTGTTTCAGCACTTTTCAAAATCGCGAAAATTTTCGCCAAAAACACAAAGGGGTTAGCCTTACTTTTTTTTTGGGCAAAAAACTTTTGGTCTCAGATTCGATTTCAATGACCCTTATCCAACCAATTAGACCCTCAGGAACTCAGAAAACGCAGCAAAAAGAGCGTAGGACCAACAGCAGAGAAATGGCGAGCAAAAAAGCACCTGCTGAAAAGCGTCGAAAACACAGGATCTCGTTTTTAGCTGTAACTTTCGATCCGTTGATCGCAGCCTATTGGGACTGCGCCCAACCGATTTCTCTCGCAAAATTACGTCGGAATAGTGCATGAAAGAATTTATTCCGGCACTTTTGAAAATCGCGAAAATTTTCGCCAAAAACGCAAAGGGGTTAGCCTTACTTTTTTTTTGAACAAAAAACTTTTGGTCTCAGATTCGATTTCAATGACACTTACCTGACTAATTGGACCCTCAGGAACTCAGAAAACGCAGCAAAAAGAGCGTGGGACCAACAGCAGAGAAATGGCGAGCAAAAAAGCACCGGCTGAAAAACGTCGAAAACACAGGATCTCGTTTTTAGCTGTAACTTTTGATCCGTTGATCGCAGCCTATTGGGACTGCGCCCAATCGATTTCTCTCGCAAAATTACGTCGGAATAGTGCATGAAAGAATTTATTCCGGCTTTTTTCAAAATCGCGAAAATTTTCGCCAAAAACACAAAGGGGTTAGCCTTACTTTTTTTTTGGGCGAAAAACTTTTGGTCTCAGATTCGATTTCGATGACCCTTACGTGACTAATTGGACCCTCGCGAACTCAGAAAACGCAGCAAAAAGAGCGTGGGACCAACAGCAGAGAAATGGCGAGCAAAAAAGCACCTGCTGAAAAACGTCGAAAACACAGGATCTCGTTTTTCGCTGTAACTTTCTATCCGTTGATCGCAGCCTATTGGGACTGCGCCCAATCGATTTCTCTCGCAAAATTACGTCGGAATAGTGCAAGAAGTAATTTGTTTCAGCACTTTTCAAGATCGCGAAAATTTTCGCCAAAAACACAAAGGGGTTAGCCTTACTTTTTTTTTGGGCAAAAGACTTTTGGTCTCAGATTCGATTTCAATGACCCTTATCCAACCAATTAGACCCTCAGGAACTCAGAAAACGCAGCAAAAAGAGCGTAGGACCAACAGCAGAGAAATGGCGAGCAAAAAAGCACCTGCTGAAAAACGTCGAAAACTCAGGATCTCGTTTTTAGCTGTAACTTTTGATCCGTTGATCGCAGCCTATTGGGACTGCGCCCAATCGATTTCTCTCGCAAAATTACGTCAGAATTATGCGAGAAGGAATTTGTTCTAGCACTTTTTAAAATCGCGAAAATTTTCCCCAAAAACACAAAGGGGTTAGCCTTACTTTTTTTTGGGCAAAAAACTTTTGGTCTCAGATTCGATTTAAATGACCCTTATCCAACCAATTGGACCCTCAGGAACTCAGAAAACGCAGCAAAAAGAGCGTGGGACCAACAGCAGAGAAATGGCGAGCAAAAAAGCACCTGCTGAAAAACGTCGAAAACACAGGACCTCGTTTTTAGCTGTAACTTTTGATCCGTTGATCGCAGCCTATTGGGACTGCGCCCAACCGATTTCTCTCGCAAAATTACGTCGGAATAGTGCAAGAAGTAATTTGTTTCAGCACTTTTCAAAATCGCGAAAATTTTCGCCAAAAACACAAAGGGGTTAGCCTTACTTTTTTTTTGGGCAAAAAACTTTCGGTCTCAGATTCGATTTAAATGACCCTTATCCAACCAATTGGACCCTCGGGAACTCAGAAAACGCAGCAAAAAGAGCGTGGGACCAACAGCAGAGAAATGGCGAGCAAAAAAGCACCTGCTGAAAAACGTCGAATACACAGGATCTCGTTTTTTGCTGTAACTCTTGATTCGTTGATCGCAGCCTATTGGGACTGCGCCCAATCGATTTCTCTCGCAAAATTACGTCAGAATTATGCAAGAAGGAATTTGTTCTAGCACTTTTCAAAATCGCGAAAATTTTCCCCAAAAACACAAAGGGGTTAGCCTTACTTTTTTTTTGGGCAAAAAACTTTTGGTCTCAGATTCGATTTAAATGACCCTTATCCAACCAATTGGACCCTCAGGACTTCAGAAAACGCAGCAAAAAGAGCGTGGGACCAACAGCAGAGAAATGGCGAGCAAAAAAGCACCTGCTGAAAAACGTCGAAAACACAGGATCTCGTTTTTAGCTGTAACTTTTGATCCGTTGATCGCAGCCTATTGGGACTGCGCCCAACCGATTTCTTTCGCAAAATTACGTCGGAATAGTGCATGAAAGAATTCATTCCGGCACTTTTAAAAATCGCGAAAATTTTCGCCTAAAACGCAAAGGGGTTAGCCTTACTTTTTTTTTGGGCAAAAAACTTTTGGTCTCAGATTCGATTTTAATGACCCTTACGTGACTAATTGGACCCTCAGGAACTCAGAAAACGCAGCAAAAAGAGCGTGGGACCAACAGCAGAGAAATGGCGAGCAAAAAAGCACCTGCTGAAAAACGTCGAAAACACAGGATCTCGTTTTTCGCTGTAACTTTTGATCCGTTGATCGCAGCCTATTGGGACTGCGCCCAATCGATTTCTCTCGCAAAATTACGTCGGAATAGTGCAAGAAGGAATTTGTTTCAGCACTTTTCAAAATCGCGAAAATTTTCGCCAAAAACACAAAGGGGTTAGCCTTACTTTTTTTTTGGGCAAAAAACTTTTGCTCTCAGATTCGATTTTAATGACCCCTACCTGACTCATTGGACCCTCAGGAACTCAGAAAACGCAGCAAAAAGAGCGCGGGACCAACAGCAGAGAAATGGCGACCAAAAAAGCACCTGCTGAAAAACGTCGAAAACACAGGATCTCGTTTTTAGCTGTAACTTTTGATCCGTTGATCGCAGCCTATTGGGACTGCGCCCAACCGATTTCTCTCGCAAAATTACGTCGGAATAGTGCAAGAAGTAATTTGTTTCAGCACTTTTCAAAATCGCGAAAATTTTCGCCAAAAACACAAAGGGGTTAGCCTTACTTTTTTTTTGGGCAAAAAACTTTCGGTCCCAGATTCGATTTAAATGACCCTTATCCAACCAATTGGACCCTCGGGAACTCAGAAAACGCAGCAAAAAGAGCGTGGGACCAACAGCAGAGAAATGGCGAGCAAAAAAGCACCTGCTGAAAAACGTCGAATACACAGGATCTCGTTTTTTGCTGTAACTCTTGATTCGTTGATCGCAGCCTATTGGGACTGCGCCCAATCGATTTCTCTCGCAAAATTACGTCGGAATAGTGCATGAAAGAATTTATTCCGGCTTTTTTCAAAATCGCGAAAATTTTCGCCAAAAACACAAAGGGGTTAGCCTTACTTTTTTTTTGGGCAAAAAACTTTTGGTCTCAGATTCGATTTTAATGACCCTTACGTGACTAATTGGACCCTCAGGAACTCAGAAAACGCAGCAAAAAGAGCGTGGGACCAACAGCAGAGAAATGGCGAGCAAAAAAGCACCTGCTGAAAAACGTCGAAAACACAGGATCTCGTTTTTAGCTGTAACTTTTGATCCGTTGATCGCAGCCTATTGGGACTGCGCCCAATCGATTTCTCTCGCAAATTTACGTCGGAATAGTGCATGAAAGAATTTTTTCCGGCTTTTTTCAAAATCGCGAAAATTTTCGCCAAAAACACAAAGGGGTTAGCCTTACTTTTTTTTTGGGCAAAAAACTTTTGGTCTCAGATTCGATTTCAATGACCCTTACCTGACTAATTGGACCCTCAGGAACTCAGAAAACGCAGCAAAAAGAGCGTGGGACCAACAGCAGAGAAATGGCGAGCAAAAAAGCACCTGCTGAAAAACGTCGAAAACACAGGATCTCGTTTTTAGCTGTAACTTCCGATCCGTTGATCGCAGCCTATTGGGACTGCGCCCAATCGATTTCTCTCGCAAAATTACGTCGGAATAGTGCATGAAAGAATTTATTCCGGCTTTTTTCAAAATCGCGAAAATTTTCGCCAAAAACACAAAGGGGTTAGCCTTACTTTTTTTTTGGGCAAAAAACTTTTGGTCTCAGATTCGATTTCAATGACCCTTACCTGACTAATTGGACCCTCAGGAACTCAGAAAACGCAGCAAAAAGAGCGTGGGACCAACAGCAGAGAAATGGCGAGCAAAAAAGCACCGGCTGAAAAACGTCGAAAACACAGGATCTCGTTTTTAGCTGTAACTTTTGATCCGTTGATCGCAGCCTATTGGGACTGCGCCCAATCGATTTCTCTCGCAAAATTACGTCGGAATAGTGCAAGAAGGAATTTGTTTCAGCACTTTTCAAAATCGCGAAAATTTTCGCCAAAAACACAAAGGGGTTAGCCTTACTTTTTTTTTGGGCAAAAAACTTTCGGTCTCAGATTCGATTTAAATGACCCTTATCCAACCAATTGGACCCTCGGGAACTCAGAAAACGCAGCAAAAAGAGCGTGGGACCAACAGCAGAGAAATGGCGAGCAAAAAAGCACCTGCTGAAAAACGTCGAATACACAGGATCTCGTTTTTTGCTGTAACTCTTGATTCGTTGATCGCAGCCTATTGGGACTGCGCCCAATCGATTTCTCTCGCAAAATTACGTCAGAATTATGCAAGAAGGAATTTGTTCTAGCACTTTTCAAAATCGCGAAAATTTTCCCCAAAAACACAAAGGGGTTAGTTTTACTTTTTTTTTGGGCAAAAAACTTTTGGTCTCAGATTCGATTTAAATGACCCTTATCCAACCAATTGGACCCTCAGGAACTCAGAAAACGCAGCAAAAAGAGCGTGGGACCAACAGCAGAGAAATGGCGAGCAAAAAAGCACCTGCTGAAAAACGTCGAAAACACAGGATCTCGTTTTTAGCTGTAACTTTTGATCCGTTGATCGCAGCCTATTGGGACTGCGCCCAACCGATTTCTTTCGCAAAATTACGTCGGAATAGTGCATGAAAGAATTCATTCCGGCACTTTTAAAAATCGCGAAAATTTTCGCCAAAAACGCAAAGGGGTTAGCCTTACTTTTTTTTTGGGCAAAAAACTTTTGGTCTCAGATTCGATTTTAATGACCCTTACGTGACTAATTGGACCCTCAGGAACTCAGAAAACGCAGCAAAAAGAGCGTGGGACCAACAGCAGAGAAATGGCGAGCAAAAAAGCACCTGCTGAAAAACGTCGAAAACACAGGATCTCGTTTTTCGCTGTAACTTTTGATCCGTTGATCGCAGCCTATTGGGACTGCGCCCAATCGATTTCTCTCGCAAAATTACGTCGGAATAGTGCAAGAAGGAATTTGTTTCAGCACTTTTCAAAATCGCGAAAATTTTCGCCAAAAACACAAAGGGGTTAGCCTTACTTTTTTTTTGGGCAAAAAACTTTTGCTCTCAGATTCGATTTTAATGACCCCTACCTGACTAATTGGACCCTCAGGAACTCAGAAAACGCAGCAAAAAGAGCGCGGGACCAACAGCAGAGAAATGGCGACCAAAAAAGCACCTGCTGAAAAACGTCGAAAACACAGGATCTCGTTTTTAGCTGTAACTTTTGATCCGTTGATCGCAGCCTATTGGGACTGCGCCCAACCGATTTCTCTCGCAAAATTACGTCGGAATAGTGCAAGAAGTAATTTGTTTCAGCACTTTTCAAAATCGCGAAAATTTTCGCCAAAAACACAAAGGGGTTAGCCTTACTTTTTTTTTGGGCAAAAAACTTTCGGTCCCAGATTCGATTTAAATGACCCTTATCCAACCAATTGGACCCTCGGGAACTCAGAAAACGCAGCAAAAAGAGCGTGGGACCAACAGCAGAGAAATGGCGAGCAAAAAAGCACCTGCTGAAAAACGTCGAATACACAGGATCTCGTTTTTTGCTGTAACTCTTGATTCGTTGATGGCAGCCTATTGGGACTGCGCCCAATCGATTTCTCTCGCAAAATTACGTCGGAATAGTGCATGAAAGAATTTATTCCGGCTTTTTTCAAAATCGCGAAAATTTTCGCCAAAAACACAAAGGGGTTAGCCTTACTTTTTTTTTGGGCAAAAAACTTTTGGTCTCAGATTCGATTTCAATGACCCTTACGTGTCTAATTGGACCCTCGCGAACTCAGAAAACGCAGCAAAAAGAGCGTGGGACCAACAGCAGAGAAATGGCGAGCAAAAAAGCACCTGCTGAAAAACGACGAAAACACAGGATCTCGTTTTTAGCTGTAACTTTTGATCCGTTGATCGCAGCCTATTGGGACTGCGCCCAATCGATTTCTCTCGCAAAATTACGTCAGAATTATGCAAGAAGGAATCTGTTCGAGCACTTTTCAAAATCGCGAAAATTTTCCCCAAAAACACAAAGGGGTTAGCCTTACTTTTTTTTTGGGCAAAAAACTTTTGGTCTCAGATTCGATTTCAATGACCCTTACCTGACTCATTGGACCCTCAGGAACTCAGAAAACGCAGCAAAAAGAGCGTGGGACCAACAGCAGAGAAATGGCGAGCAAAAAAGCACCTGCTGAAAAACGTCGAAAACACAGGATCTCGTTTTTAGCTGTAACTTTCGATCCGTTGATCGCAGCCTATTGGGACTGCGCCCAATCGATTTCTCTCGCAAAATTACGTCGGAATAGTGCATGAAAGAATTTATTCCGGCTTTTTTCAAAATCGCGAAAATTTTCGCCAAAAACACAAAGGGGTTAGCCTTACTTTTTTTTTGGGCAAAAAACTTTTGGTCTCAGATTCGATTTTAATGACCCTTACGTGACTAATTGGACCCTCAGGAACTCAGAAAACGCAGCAAAAAGAGCGTGGGACCAACAGCAGAGAAATGGCGAGCAAAAAAGCACCTGCTGAAAAACGTCGAAAACACAGGATCTCGTTTTTCGCTGTAACTTTTGATCCGTTGATCGCAGCCTATTGGGACTGCGCCCAATCGATTTCTCTCGCAAAATTACGTCGGAATAGTGCATGAAAGAATTTATTCCGGCTTTTTTCAAAATCGCGAAAATTTTCGCCAAAAACACAAAGGGGTTAGCCTTACTTTTTTTTTGGGTAAAAACTTTTGGTCTCAGATTCGATTTCAATGACCCTTATCCAACCAATTGGACCCTCAGGAACTCAGAAAACGCAGCAAAAAGAGCGTGGGACCAACAGCAGAGAAATGGCGAGCAAAAAAGCACCTGCTGAAAAACGTCGAAAACACAGGATCTCGTTTTTAGCTGTAACTTTTGATCCGTTGATCGCAGCCTATTGGGACTGCGCCCAATCGATTTCTCTCGCAAAATTACGTCGGAATAGTGCATGAAAGAATTTATTCCGGCTTTTTTCAAAATCGCGAAAATTTTCGCCAAAAACACAAAGGGGTTAGCCTTATTTTTTTTTTGGGCAAAAAACTTTTGGTCTCAGATTCGATTTCAATGACCCTTATCCAACCAATTGGACCCTCAGGAACTCAGAAAACGCAGCAAAAAGAGCGTGGGACCAACAGCAGAGAAATGGCGACCAAAAAAGCACCTGCTGAAAAACGTCGAATACACAGGATCTCGTTTTTTGCTGTAACTCTTGATTTGTTGATCGCAGCCTATTGGGACTGCGCCCAATCGATTTCTCACGCAAAATTACGTCAGAATTATGCAAGAAGGAATTTGTTCTAGCACTTTTCAAAATCGCGAAAATTTTCCCCAAGAACACAAAGGGGTTAGCCTTACTTTTTTTTTGGGCAAAAAACTTTTGGTCTCAGATTCGATTTCAATGACCCCTACCTGACTAATTGGACCCTCAGGAACTCAGAAAACGCAGCAAAAAGAGCGTGGGACCAACAGCAGAGAAATGGCGAGCAAAAAAGCACCTGCTGAAAAACGTCGAAAACACAGGATCTCGTTTTTAGCTGTAACTTTCGATCCGTTGATCGCAGCCTATTGGGACTGCGCCCAATCGATTTCTCTCGCAAAATTACGTCGGAATAGTGCATGAAAGAATTTATTCCGGCTTTTTTCAAAATCGCGAAAATTTTCGCCAAAAACACAAAGGGGTTAGCCTTACTTTTTTTTTGGGCAAAAAACTTTCGGTCTCAGATTCGATTTTAATGACCCTTACGTGACTAATTGGACCCTCAGGAACTCAGAAAACGCAGCAAAAAGAGCGTGGGACCAACAGCAGAGAAATGGCGAGCAAAAAAGCACCTGCTGAAAAACGTCGAAAACACAGGATCTCGTTTTTCGCTGTAACTTTTGATCCGTTGATCGCAGCCTATTGGGACTGCGCCCAATCGATTTCTCTCGCAAAATTACGTCGGAATAGTGCATGAAAGAATTTATTCCGGCTTTTTTCAAAATCGCGAAAATTTTCGCCAAAAACACAAAGGGGTTAGCCTTACTTTTTTTTTGGGCAAAAAACTTTTGGTCTCAGATTCGATTTCAATGACCCTTACCTGACTAATTGGACCCTCAGGAACTCAGAAAACGCAGCAAAAAGAGCGTGGGACCAACAGCAGAGAAATGGCGAGCAAAAAAGCACCGGCTGAAAAACGTCGAAAACACAGGATCTCGTTTTTAGCTGTAACTTTTGATCCGTTGATCGCAGCCTATTGGGACTGCGCCCAATCGATTTCTCTCGCAAAATTACGTCGGAATAGTGCAAGAAGGAATTTGTTTCAGCACTTTTCAAAATCGCGAAAATTTTCGCCAAAAACACAAAGGGGTTAGCCTTACTTTTTTTTTGGGCAAAAACTTTTGGTCTCAGATTCGATTTCAATGACCCTTATCCAACCAATTGGACCCTCAGGAACTCAGAAAACGCAGCAAAAAGAGCGTGGGACCAACAGCAGAGAAATGGCGAGCAAAAAAGCACCTGCTGAAAAACGTCGAAAACACAGGATCTCGTTTTTAGCTGTAACTTTTGATCCGTTGATCGCAGCCTATTGGGACTGCGCCCAATCGATTTCTCTCGCAAAATTACGTCGGAATAGTGCATGAAAGAATCTATTCCGGCTTTTTTCAAAATCGCGAAAATTTTCGCCAAAAACACAAAGGGGTTAGCCTAATTTTTTTTTTGGGCAAAAAACTTTTGGTCTCAGATTCGATTTCAATGACCCTTATCCAACCAATTGGACCCTCAGGAACTCAGAAAACGCAGCAAAAAGAGCGTGGGACCAACAGCAGAGAAATGGCGACCAAAAAAGCACCTGCTGAAAAACGTCGAATACACAGGATCTCGTTTTTTGCTGTAACTCTTGATTTGTTGATCGCAGCCTATTGGGACTGCGCCCAATCGATTTCTCACGCAAAATTACGTCAGAATTATGCAAGAAGGAATTTGTTCTAGCACTTTTCAAAATCGCGAAAATTTTCCCCAAGAACACAAAGGGGTTAGCCTTACTTTTTTTTTGGGCAAAAAACTTTTGGTCTCAGATTCGATTTCAATGACCCCTACCTGACTAATTGGACCCTCAGGAACTCAGAAAACGCAGCAAAAAGAGCGTGGGACCAACAGCAGAGAAATGGCGAGCAAAAAAGCACCTGCTGAAAAACGTCGAAAACACAGGATCTCGTTTTTAGCTGTAACTTTCGATCCGTTGATCGCAGCCTATTGGGACTGCGCCCAATCGATTTCTCTCGCAAAATTACGTCGGAATAGTGCATGAAAGAATTTATTCCGGCTTTTTTCAAAATCGCGAAAATTTTCGCCAAAAACACAAAGGGGTTAGCCTTACTTTTTTTTTGGGCAAAAAACTTTTGGTCTCAGATTCGATTTTAATGACCCTTACGTGACTAATTGGACCCTCAGGAACTCAGAAAACGCAGCAAAAAGAGCGTGGGACCAACAGCAGAGAAATGGCGAGCAAAAAAGCACCTGCTGAAAAACGTCGAAAACACAGGATCTCGTTTTTAGCTGTAACTTTTGATCCGTTGATCGCAGCCTATTGGGACTGCGCCCAATCGATTTCTCTCGCAAAATTACGTCGGAATAGTGCAAGAAGGAATTTGTTTCAGCACTTTTCAAAATCGCGAAAATTTTCGCTAAAAACACAAAGGGGTTAGCCTTACTTTTTTTTTGGGCAAAAACTTTTGGTCTCAGATTCGATTTCAATGACCCTTATCCAACCAATTGGACCCTCAGGAACTCAGAAAACGCAGCAAAAAGAGCGTGGGACCAACAGCAGAGAAATGGCGAGCAAAAAAGCACCTGCTGAAAAACGTCGAAAACACAGGATCTCGTTTTTAGCTGTAACTTTTGATCCGTTGATCGCAGCCTATTGGGACTGCGCCCAATCGATTTCTCTCGCAAAATTACGTCGGAATAGTGCATGAAAGAATTTATTCCGGCTTTTTTCAAAATCGCGAAAATTTTCGCCAAAAACACAAAGGGGTTAGCCTTACTTTTTTTTTGGGCAAAAAACTTTTGGTCTCAGATTCGATTTTAATGACCCTTACGTGACTAATTGGACCCTCAGGAACTCAGAAAACGCAGCAAAAAGAGCGTGGGACCAACAGCAGAGAAATGGCGAGCAAAAAAGCACCTGCTGAAAAACGTCGAAAACACAGGATCTCGTTTTTCGCTGTAACTTTTGATCCGTTGATCGCAGCCTATTGGGACTGCGCCCAATCGATTTCTCTCGCAAAATTACGTCGGAATAGTGCAAGAAGGAATTTGTTTCAGCACTTTTCAAAATCGCGAAAATTTTCGCCAAAAACACAAAGGGGTTAGCCTTACTTTTTTTTGGGCAAAAACTTTTGGTCTCAGATTCGATTTCAATGACCCTTATCCAACCAATTGGACCCTCAGGAACTCAGAAAACGCAGCAAAAAGAGCGTGGGACCAACAGCAGAGAAATGGCGAGCAAAAAAGCACCTGCTGAAAAACGTCGAAAACACAGGATCTCGTTTTTAGCTGTAACTTTTGATCCGTTGATCGCAGCCTATTGGGACTGCGCCCAATCGATTTCTCTCGCAAAATTACGTCGGAATAGTGCATGAAAGAATTCATTCCGGCTTTTTTCAAAATCGCGAAAATTTTCGCCAAAAACACAAAGGGGTTAGCCTTACTTTTTTTTTGGGCAAAAAACTTTTGGTCTCAGATTCGATTTCAATGACCCTTACCTGACTAATTGGACCCTCAGGAACTCAGAAAACGCAGCAAAAAGAGCGTGGGACCAACAGCAGAGAAATGGCGAGCAAAAAAGCACCGGCTGAAAAACGTCGAAAACACAGGATCTCGTTTTTAGCTGTAACTTTTGATCCGTTGATCGCAGCCTATTGGGACTGCGCCCAATCGATTTCTCTCGCAAAATTACGTCGGAATAGTGCAAGAAGGAATTTGTTTCAGCACTTTTCAAAATCGCGAAAATTTTCGCCAAAAACACAAAGGGGTTAGCCTCACTTTTTTTTTGGGCAAAAACTTTTGGTCTCAGATTCGATTTCAATGACCCTTATCCAACCAATTGGACCCTCAGGAACTCAGAAAACGCAGCAAAAAGAGCGTGGGACCAACAGCAGAGAAATGGCGAGCAAAAAAGCACCTGCTGAAAAACGTCGAAAACACAGGATCTCGTTTTTAGCTGTAACTTTTGATCCGTTGATCGCAGCCTATTGGGACTGCGCCCAATCGATTTCTCTCGCAAAATTACGTCGGAATAGTGCATGAAAGAATTTATTCCGGCTTTTTTCAAAATCGCGAAAATTTTCGCCAAAAACACAAAGGGGTTAGCCTTACTTTTTTTTTGGGCAAAAAACTTTTGGTCTCAGATTCAATTCGTATGACCCTTTCCTGACTAATTGGACCAACAGGAACTCAGAAAACGCAGCGAAAAGAGCGTGAGATCAACAGGAGAGAAATGGCGAGCGAGCAAGCACCTGCTGAAAAATGTCGAAAACACAGGTTTTCGTTTTTTGGCTGTTACTTTCGATCCGTTGCTCGCATCGTATTCGGACAGCGCCCAATAGATTTTTCTCCCAAAATTACGTCGAAATAGTGCAAGAAGGAATTTGTTTCAGCACTTTTCAAAATCGCGAAAATTTTCGCCAAAAACACAAAGGGGTTAGCCTCACTTTTTTTTTGGGCAAAAACTTTTGGTCTCAGATTCGATTTCAATGACCCTTATCCAACCAATTGGACCCTCAGGAACTCAGAAAACGCAGCAAAAAGAGCGTGGGACCAACAGCAGAGAAATGGCGAGCAAAAAAGCACCTGCTGAAAAACGTCGAAAACACAGGATCTCGTTTTTAGCTGTAACTTTTGATCCGTTGATCGCAGCCTATTGGGACTGCGCCCAATCGATTTCTCTCGCAAAATTACGTCGGAATAGTGCATGAAAGAATTTATTCCGGCTTTTTTCAAAATCGCGAAAATTTTCGCCAAAAACACAAAGGGGTTAGCCTTACTTTTTTTTTGGGCAAAAAACTTTTGGTCTCAGATTCAATTCGTATGACCCTTTCCTGACTAATTGGACCAACAGGAACTCAGAAAACGCAGCGAAAAGAGCGTGAGATCAACAGGAGAGAAATGGCGAGCGAGCAAGCACCTGCTGAAAAATGTCGAAAACACAGGTTTTCGTTTTTTGGCTGTTACTTTCGATCCGTTGCTCGCATCGTATTCGGACAGCGCCCAATAGATTTTTCTCCCAAAATTACGTCGAAATAGTGCGCCAATAAATCCACTCACTGCTAGAGACTCTAACGTTTCCCTCAGAAATCTGTCAATGCGATTTTCTATAGATATTGTCGTGCCTAAAATTATCGACATTTGAAGACTCGTTTTCCAATTCGAACGCTGTGGATGTAGCGAGAAATCAAAGTATGTATCTTCAAGAATCAGTAAATTAATAAATAAATAAATATTTTTATTTATACATAGAAAGTACGCGATTATCAGTCAATAGCGTCGAATTTTGATGCCCCCACACGTTGCGATGTGCATCTCTTCTGACTTCATTTGGTTAATCAAGGCCCACATGGCAGCTGCTCGTAACTTAGACACATGCCCACGTTGTTTTCGGATGAGAGACCGTTGTCCTCGCCGGGACCAAAAGCTACTCGAATGTGAAATGGTGTCGCTGATGTTTCCACTCGACAGTTTCCCTCGTCGTCCAACTCGCTCTGGTTGCACAACGAATTTCCACAGTGTTCCAGATCACAAATACCGGCACCGTCGTTTCCAGGCTGAAAAATGAAACAAGCTGAACGTACGAACGTAGAAGTCATTATCAGCTTCTACCGAAAAGAGTAGAAGACAAGATATGTTCCTCCTTAGGAGGTGATAAGTGTAAGGTAATTGTCGCAGCCATAATATCGAATTCACTAATTCCATTCAGAAAGTTCAATTCAGATCTTGACTAAAAGATGATTGCTAAATGGAGCTCACCGTGATGAATTCTTCGAAGTCGCAAGGAATCAATACGCGATCTCTGCATCGCGATGCGCTTTCAAAAACGGGAGCACCAGTTCCGGAGCCTTCGCCTTGCACCACCTGACCCTCCAGTCCCCCCATATTTGATGCTGGTCCGGTTGATCGGGGAGGACCGATGCGGAAAGAGTCCGTTGCGCAGGGAGCATAGGAAATGCTGCACATGCCTCGCTCCTGACGGACACACAGAAGATGATCTTGGCTAGCCAGGTACCGCCCGTTAGGTAGGTAGTTTAGGGTGCGTAACGTCCCTCTGGGAGTAACGTGGTACTGGAGACATCCGGCGGGAGCCCTTTGCTCGAAACCGACCTGCGTGATCCGCATCTCCCACATCCTTGACTCCAACGAAGATGGTAGCCGGAAGTTCAACGTTATCGGACCATCGTCGACGTCGACGTAAACTTAGAAGGGTGAATAATTGTTAGGAGAGAGCTGTACACATCTTCGCACTACGGGTATTCGAATAGCATAGTTAAAAGTCATTGCAGCAAGGTTCTGACCTCTTCAAATCCAGTCAAGTAAAAATCGTCGCTGCTCAAACGGACATTCGGAAATGTCAGGCTTATAGCTCTTTTCTTTGATCTAACCAGCAGTTAACTTTTTTCCAAAACACTCAATTCTCCGATGCTGGAATCGTATTCAATCTCCTCAACACGATTTTTCAACTAAGTGACAAGAAATATCAAGCTAATGACTTTTTCCCTAGGGAATGAGACGGTTACTTGGTGTCGACTAGCTTGTATATATATTATAGGTCACGGAGAGCACGCGAAACGTTGAATGTGGAATATTGAATGTTAAATCTGACACGGTTACGGCTCGTCAATGGAACACGGCACCATACCGTCTAAAAATAATTTTCTTTACAGCGGTGAATTCGATGCACACCAAAGTTAACCAATTTCAATTGGCCATTGCAGTGTGCAGCGTTACAAGTTCGTTAATTATTATTTCGTGAATTTAGTCGGATATTTTCACGGGAAGACGGCTAAGCAATCTAAACGGTGAATAAAAATCTCGAAGCACTGGATATTGTTTCTACATTACAAAATCTGATGACTTTTAATTGCAAAATAAATCTTAAGTACGAGGAGGCCGTACTACACGTAGTGTAATCAGTAAGACTTTAAATAAAAAAATCTGCCGACTTATGTAATCAAGATGCAGCAGGTTTTGTTGGTTTGACAAAGAAGTGAAAAAAATTGTCCAGAACATTAGAAACCGGTCGATTAAGTTTCAATTGTTTGCGATATTATCACATGCATCTGGTAATATAACCAAGGAATATACCAATGTCTCGATTGAATTTCATTCACGTCGAGTTTTACATGTAGGATTGAGAGGGGAGGACATCCGAATAAATTCCCGATGGGCTGGTTTTCGGAACGGTGACATCTGTGCCCCTTTTTTATTCGTCGAACCAGTGAAACGTTGGCTGCTACAGCACATCCTTTGTGGAATAAAAAAAAATTGTGCTCGTTCTTGAAACCGCGCTGACGTTGTTTATGTGGGTAAAAAAATCTGTGTAATTATATTTGCATACGATAGATTCTCAATCCAATTGTACCCATACACCGACCTACTATCAAAACGACGCACTTCTTTAACACATATCTTTATATCTGGATGGAATTTAAGCGTATATGTCGGTATCCACGCCTACATAAATGGAATAATAAAAGCTTCTCACTGTGTTGACCGCTGTTCCAACCGCAGAGATTCAGGCTTCCGATGCCGGTCCGGATCTCCATTATGTCTGCGTCACAGATACCGGTTCTCCGGTTGGGCTGGCCCTGAAAACCATCAAGTATGTATGCCATCAAGGGTTTGCTTTAGTTTCATAAACAAGAAGAAAATTTTTGTCGTAGGTTAGTAATTGTAATATAGTTTCTTACGATATTAAAGTGTAAAAAATCGATCCGTAGCTGGCTGACTTGAGGATCTATCTTTTTAACGGTCAACGAACAGTTCATTGACTGGTTAATCAAGTTCGGGAATCCCGGGCTCGTGACGTAGGTTAAATTATTTTGAACCTCTTCGCCACAGCTTGTTGTAACTATAACATAAAAGAGTTGTTGAGAAAGGAAGGTTTACATTGTAAAATACCAAACGAACGTATATAAATCGGTGACACCGTTAAAGCAGCGATAGTTTATACCAAAGAAATGTCCTTTGCTACCCATCTTTATTACGGAAAGATAGCGAGCTTCACCAAGCCTTAAGTGTTCGGAAGAACTGTGTAAAAATTCAAGCTCTCTCGTGAACTTGTATGGTAACATAAGATACCGTTCGCGACAGGGCAGCAAGACAAATTCGACAGATAAAACTGTTTCAATTAATAGAGCCAAAAAGGTGATCCAAACTAAATACTCATTTATATGTATACTTTATTTTTATATTATCCATTGTAAGAATAGTGCAACTGTATTTGTAACAGTCGATAAGGCCGAGTGTTGATTGACTAGTCTATAATGTCTTGATATTTATCCTAGAAACAAGTTTGGCAACTTTCAGTCTCATTGTCAGTTATTTACCGCTATTCATTTGTCTGTTGCTTGTTTTTCGATTTTCCAATAATTTCAGAGCTGGATATTGGCTTGAACGGGATCTGAACACGTCGATATACATACCTATATATATTGTAGGTATTTACGTGATATCAAATAACTTTTGGTTACTTACAAATACAGCAAACCCCAAAACCAAGGGCACATGGGCCATGGGATTTCCCCTGCTGAATGCGACACTCGTAGGTGTTCATGCAGATGCCGACCCTGCGCTTGTCTTCGGACAAACATTCCTCTTCGACAGGTATAGGAAAAAAATTCAATACTAAAAAAAAAAGAACATTTTGACGTTATGATTACGAATTTACTGTCATTCAGACTTCCACTTACTTAAAAGTTAAGACTGTCAAGTAATAAGAATATTGAAAAATTACTTTCACAACATTCTGCTTACTCTACACAGTTGACCCTCATATTCTCAGCTGATTCACATTGACATACTAAGAGAAATACTTTTGGGATTTAAACGCATCAGCAGTCTGTACAGTAATTATGTGAGTAATTATGTGAAAGAATAAATTTGTAATAATCATCGATCAATCCCTACTTACTACTGAATACATTTACATCATTCTCTTGCAAAGTAATGGACCTTCAAGCTTTAGAACTGCTCTTTCCGAGAAGCGATTTCAAAAACCCTCTAGGATATTAAAATACTACCAGAACCAATAAACACAATATTCGCATGTTCCAAATGTTTATTAGACAAAAAGATAGCTACTCACCACGTGCGTCTCGACCACCGCCGTCGTAGAGATCAAATGTGTTGAGAGGTAGACTTGGAGTGAGAGGCCAAAAGTCAAAAATCGGCCACGCGAACGTAGATGCGAAAAGTTCTAACATCAAAAATACCCCGGTACCGGAAATGTTACTCATACTTCATTAACAATAAAAAGTAACTGACGTAAAATATATTAGGTATTTAATTATATTAAGTTGCGGAATAATCAATGTAAAACACCTGTCGCGTTGCAAAAGTCAGTCAAACGGCTCTTCGCTCACTTTGCCCACGCTCGAAGCGATTCAGCGACGTTCAAGGTCTCCCGCGAACCCGGAAGACGATCCGCAAACTAGGTGAACATTCCCCCCCATTTCTCCATTCCCTCTTCTTCGGCAGTATTGCATACATAGAAGCGTTGTAACGCGATGATATATCATTTCCCGAAGTAATCAGACTCGCAAGATTGAAGAAAAGGCCTTCTACGGGAGGTGCAGACCAGCGGCTGGGCAATTGAGGGATTTCTCAGAATTCTATAATTTTTCAGAGTGAAGAATCGTATCTCCAATACAATATAAGACAATAATTAAATACATATAATTCTTTGGTGAACAAGAGGTATCCAATCGTTGCAGAGGATCATTTCCACATAACTACAGATGATAGGCATTACTTTCAGAATTTTGGAAACTTTTGATGCCAGTACAAAATGTATACTTGGTGTAAGGGCATATGTTTCTAGACAAGAATGCTGATGGGCAGTGAACAATTCCAACATATTTCAAAAATATCATGGTTAAAAATTAAATAATTTACAGATAACCAGGATCTCCATAACACTCAGTGGTTTTTCTGGTTGTTTTTAATTGTCAATGAAAATTACGTGAGCAAAGTACAGTGTTTATTTCTCCTGGATTAGCTGTGCGCGGTACTTGTTATTTTCAAAGTGGATTTGAAATTAGATCACATCTTCAGTATGGGTGATTTTAATCACGAGTGGTTGTAGACGGTAGTTACTACCGGCCGCATGCATTCACTTTCTTTTGTAGACGGATTTTCATTCGCCCTAAGACCAACTGCTGAGAACCAAAGTAAATATCTCATGAGTCGCCATCCCGTAAAAGTTAACCAAAACAACATTTTTAGATCGGAGCGTATTCCATCAAACTGATAAAACTAGTCCAACAAACGATACTTATCGTTATAGATATAATCGCGAACGCGTGGCTTAACGACCAAAATAAGATAAGGAAATCGATTAGGTGGTATATACATATGTATAGCATACATCTTAATATTATATATGTGTATTCTGTTGCGCGTGGTTGTCACATTACAACAGACGCGAGGATTGATAACGATGTAATAAATACTTTTATTAATTTATATTATACGTTTATTAATTGTTAATATTATTATATATACTGTATATAATAATATGTATATTATATATATTCATATTTATATATTTACTTATGTATAGATGCTTCGTATGTATATATGTATATGTATAATGATGCTTACTTCAAAGTATTCAGGCGTTTCATAATTTATACGAAAAAGCGCAATAATATATCCACGATAATATGGTGGTTTTGTGTTATTTTCCATCATCTGCCCATGCTTTGGTTGCATACAATCAGTAACAAATCATCAAAACACGAATCACGTAACTCAGTAGTGTGTAGTATCTACAAACAGCGTGTATTTACCATTCAAGCTATCTCTCAGTTGTGTTTCAGCTTTGCAAAGTCAATTTCTGCATAGCTGAAACCCTCCTGGGGTGGTATAGGGGAAACTGGTGGCACCCCGTCCACTTCCGGGAGGTCCAACCTAGCGTAGTGCAGAATACTAGCACCTGGTTGTAATTTTTCATATCCTTCACTGTCGAGAGGAGAAGGGGTGGGTGTAGGAGTTGGAGTTGGTGTGGGGGTTGGAGTTGGTGTGGGTGTCGGGGTAGGAGTATCGTCAAATAACTTAGGAGACGACGGTTTAGTTTGCACTGGTTTGAACACAGAGGTATTAGGACTTGTAGCAGTCGGAGAGGCAGTAACTAGTCGTGGTTTACAGATCGTAAACTCAGCGAACCGTGTTATTACAGGGACCACCGATTGGTCTTGAGAAACTTTTGAAGATGATGATAAGTGGCCAGTATCTTTGACCGTTGAATTGGGTGGATTCACATCTTTGCCTTTTCTAGGCAACGAACTATCCACAAGTGAAACAGAGTTTGTTACAGAGAGCTTGCTAGTGGGTCGCATTACCGCGTATTCACCACTCGTATCGATCATTGAAGATTTCCCGATCTCGGATTGGGGAGTGAACGGTTTTATCGGCGACTGCGGGCTGTTTAAAGAAAATGGAAATATCGTCGCAGAAGAACCGGTAGGAGTAGCCCGAGGCGGCGAGGCAGGAGTGCTTGCCAAGCTTTCGGTTGTCGGACTCCCATTTAGGGGTAAAAAACTTGGTGCTTTTACTGGCTTACTTCCGGCCTGAATCGCAATCGGTTGAGAACGAGACTTCTCCTTCCGACTACCGCCTCTTGCCCTGCGATTATTACGACCAGTTCCACCGATATTCATATTGATATTAATATAGTCTTGCTCAGGTGTAGCGACGGGGCTCGGTCTCGGTTTAAACGTCATCTCTACATAGCCTTCCGGTGGGCGTCTAGGTTGCGGCAAATCGACAGGTGCCGTTCTCGTTACCCCTGAAGTAAATAAGTAATCGTTACAAACTTCAATTCGATGGATTCTTAAAGAGAATTTAAATTCATTGAAGCGAGACTAAACAATTGTACAGTGAATATTTTAAGTGCAGTGAAAACATCTTAGGCATTTTGAATTTGATTAATCAAATCAAAAAATAGCATTCTCAGATATATTCGAATTGTTCAAACTTTTTGCGTTTTAAAACAAATTGTACCTGGAGGTCCGTTCATTTGCATGTAGTCATCGTTGACAGGAGATGGAACTTGTTTAGGACTTGAATCAGGTCTGTGCCAGCTTTCACTCACACCTCCCATCTCTAGATAAGGCCCTTCAGCCTCTTCTACTGGCTTGAGTGTTGTTATCACTGGTTTGGGGGTGCAAGAGGATGCTGGTGTATGACTGTGATTGTGATTGGCAGTGATGGTATTGTTATTATTGTTTCTGTTCGCCTGCAATAGATAAGTTCAAAATGTAATACAGTATATCGATGAAAAAATAAATGAAACTGGTTACTATGAATCAAGAAAATTTTCTAGCGCTCAACATAGTGAGAAAATGCACCGATATTTACATTGATTACTAACCTTGTTTAGACCACTCATATCTACGTAGGAGGCAGTAGTAGATACAGGTGGTTGTCCAGGCGACATGTCGACATAGGAACTGGTGTCAGTGGCAGTGGAATATGAATGCGTTTGGGACTGGGTATATGAGGAGAGAGGAGAAGATAGAGGTGACAGAGCATTAGGCCTTGTAAAATCCAATTCCATAAGGTCCTCCATGCGCTCTGATGCCCCTGAGCAACCAGAGTTGTGACCCCAGGAACTGGACAACAGTGGGGCGGAGTTAGACTTGCTTGAAGTAGAGTGATCCGAACCAACAGGCAAAGGAGTAGCAATCACGTTTGCTAACCTCCCAATCTCGGGTCTCTTTGAGCGACTTCCTACCGAAAATGCTCGAACCCTAATGGACTCTTGTTGCGCTATTTCCAGTCTAAAGGCAAAGTATTTTGTTACTTGTAGCATCTGAATTTGTTCGGTTCAATTTTAGACTACACAAACCATGTGCGAGTACAATGAAAACAATAAAGAAAAGTTGCTTAATAGGACAAATATAAGCCAATTACCGATTCTTGCGTTGTCTGTTGGCAGGTTCTGGTCGAGACCCCACAGAGTACGCTCTGGTGGGCCTGGACTGTAAGTCCTCACCAGGTGCAAGATAGCTGGTCACCTTGTCCAAGTGATACTCAGAGAACCTTAAATCTGTACTGGGAGTCCCAGATGTGACTGAACAACTGCTGCCTCCATGTTGAGACATATCATCAGGAAAATGACCATTGTTTGGATTGGCAGGATCCATATCAACATAACCATCGTCGCCAACAGGTGCCATAGGTACATAGCCATCAGGTATTGTAGTAACTTCCTCTACGAGGGATGAGGCTCGAGAATGTGAGTGTGCATTGGTCGCAGGACTCATAGGCATATAAGCTCCCCCCCTGCCAGGACTCGAGCCACAAGGACTATACATCTCCATGTAAGAACTCTGCTGTCAACAAAAGAGGTGATTAGTAATCTGGAAATATTTCTGTGTCAAGTGAACTAGAGTACTTTCCAAACACTACAAACAAAATATATATGTTGCAAAACAACGGTTAAAATCTAATCAAAAATTGTCAACTTGGGAGTTTTTTTTTTTTTATTTTCCCATTAAAATAATGTAACATACTTACCTGAGAAGGTGACTGAGACTTGAACAGAGGTGAATATTTATGTTGAGGATTTCCAGACGACCAGATAGTATAGTCATCACCATTTTCCTCCATAATAACCGGTTCATCAGGCGTCAGTGAATGACCATATCTTGAGGCTGGCCCTTCCTCCAAAATGCTTTCTCCTCCGTCATCCATAGAAAGTGAAGAGCCCGCAGAATCAGTGGAACAAGCCCCAGATGCAGGGCTTATTGGCATAGAAGAAACTGGTGGAGAATAGGACAATCCTTTACCACACATAGAATGAGGTCGTGGTATATTGGGTGCAAGGTGAGCTGCTCTTGGATGACCCATTATAACTGTAGGATGACCCTCGCTTGACGTACGTGCTCTTGACGGAAGACTGTCACATCGTTCACGCCCTGTTGTACCTGTAATGAATATTACTAGTATTATAGTTGGATAGCAGAAGAATATAAGGTCTCAAAAAGCACACTGCCCCAGCATTAGCTCAGTATAATTTACTTGCATTTATAAATATACACAGTATTAAATGTTTATAACAAGCATTAGATCAGATGATTGAATAAAAGGAATAAAGCTACTTTGAAGAAGTAGAAACAGTTATTGGACAAAGAAAATATATCAAAAAAATGCCTGGTGATTAGCAATAAAGAGAGAAGCGCCACTGTAAGAAAATATTAAATAGCATGACAATTTAATTAATTTCATGTACTTTATTAAATTTCATCATATTTTTTTATACAATCTTGGGTAGCAAAATTTGCTTAACTTCAATGTTTATAAATAAAATTGCATAAACTGAAAAAGAAAAATTTTCATTAGAATGTGAGTGACTTTGAAAACTTTCACCCTCACTGTATACTTTAAAAACGAATACCACAATTATTTACATGTTATGGATACATGTCAGCCATAAATAATTTTTGTGCAAATTTCTCAGGTTGTGCCACATGCAGAGGTTATATGACGTAAACACTGAAATACATGTTTGGTTATTCGGGTTCTTTACCTAGAAATAATCACTAACAATACCACAATGCGAACAATACAAACAATATTACATAATGCGAAACAAAAAACATTTATAATTATTATTGTGATGAATTTGCTGAACAATTTTGACAAACCAAACAATTTATGATCAGTGTTAAATATCCCTAACAAGTTTCACAACTGTTGGAACTACCAAACATCCAATCATGTAGATAAATGCTATCATCCAATTAAACATGGAATAAAAATTTTTTCTAATATAATCAGCAACTTCGACCGTTATTGCACTATACCTTAAGAAAAAAGTGAAACTGATTTACATTGAAACTAAAATACATACAGCGTAAAACGGATCTTTTAGATGGTTGCGATTGATTGACAACAGCAGCGGCTAGGGGCAGCGACAAGGTTCTCTGATGGGATAATGTGGTGGTAGCTGTTGTAGATGTGGTCGAGGCAGTGGTGATTGTGATTTGATTAGATTGAGAGGAGGTAGGGTGAGGATGACTGGCAACTGAGTGACGACGTCTATTCGCGGTGCTGTTGGCGTTAGTCAAGGTACTCCCGGTATGTCCTGCAGCAACCCCAGTCCCAGCAGCAGCAAGCGCTGTAAACCATACAGCTAACTGTCTCGAGACTCTCGATTGCAGAGCAGTTCGATCCACCATCACTCACAATGACATTAACATTCATTGCCACAATGAGACAACACTCAACGTTGATACTTCACATTACAGATAAGCAATAATATATTTTCGATAATGATGTAACATAAACCAACGATCTTTGTGTTTAAAAATATACTTCAGCCTATCTTTATTAAGTTTCTACCATTTGTCACCTGTTGAAAACTTTTTATTTCACATTTCGCAAGACTAATACAATTATTAGCACATGTTTCGTTGACTGACGGAAAATATATTGTCTCATTGTAGGCAAAATTTCTGCATTAACCCCTGGCAATCGATTATGAATTGATAAAATACAAAATATCAAAGGAAAGTTTAGATCATTTAATGTAGTAATACAGAATTGTATTAATCAAATGTTTTGCAGTAGCCGTCTTTCAAACGTTGTAAAATTTCATATAAATTCAGCATAAGCTTAAAAAACCACAAATTGAGTGAAATTGCATGAGTTTCAAAAAATATCTTCGGTTAATTATGAATAATTAATTTAGGGTTACACATAAATGGTTAAGTAAACTTAAATGGTGATGATTGATTGTGATGACACATTAAATTCATTAAATCATTTTGGATAACCAAGACCAAAACCACCAGATACCATTTTTGTGTAAAAATCAACATAAGAGAACATATAACCCTGTGAATAATATCAAACATCAATAAATACGATTATAATTCTGTAGGAATCTGTTCATGCTCTAAGCAACGACTGCCAAGCATGGAAATAATCACACTCTAGCAAAATATTACTATTCAAAAGTGAAAAATTCCCGTACTCAGCGATGTTACCAAAAGCAAAAACTAGTTAGATCAATATATGTATAGTCTATTCAAGATCCATATACGCTGGTGGTAAACAAGCATCGAGCAACGAACTATTGAATAAGTCCATAATCACCACCAGCATCAGCAGATTGGATCTCAAATGAACTCGACATTTTAGAAGAGAGGATTGTACAACTACTGTGAGAGAAAACAGACCCGTGAGTGTATTGGAAGAGGAGATACTCTGTGAATGACTACTCTGTGAAGGAGCAGATGCAGGGTTGTTCAGCTCCCTCAACGGATCCACTTGTTCCTTGCAAGTCTTCTGTTCCTCTGTAAAGCCCGTAACCCAGGTGTGTTACTCTAAAGCTAAGTTGTGCTGTGCCTCGTCCCAATAAATTGAGACAATGCCTGATGCATGGCATAGGCAATACAAAAGTGTGTGCGCTTCATAATTTGATCATGGTCCACCGCAAAACTAAATTTTAGATTTACACCAATGAGAAATAAAACACTTCAAAAAGCCATGTCTGTATTACCTACATTAATTAGTGTCCAGTGAACTAAATTTACGTTTGATTCAAACTCGAAAAATTAGATTGTCTAAATTTTAAAGATCAGTATGATCCGATATGCTTGGTAATATCATTAGCTCAAAAAGTTGAGTGTAATCACTTTTATCTTTTACATCCTATAAACGTTTACTGGTTGCCACTCAAATGAAATTGAAAACACACGGTGAAAATGTGATTGAGGCATCACTAGTTGGGGTCAAGTCATCGCTAGCAGTAAAAAAAGTAACATTTGGAAAGTGACTAAGTTACCTCAGAATTGTTACATGAAGAAATACTAGTTCACAGATGATTATTGTCGAATTTACTGTTACCAATTTAGTGTTTCGACAGGGTTTCGATAACTTTAATTTGGAGAATCTGTGGTATAAGTTTTCATTGCCAACTGTAATCATACTGTAGATTATAGGAAACTGTCTCGGGTCTTACTTTCATTCTTCTCCAACAAAGTTATCAATTTATAAATAAATTAAAACTTTAAATGCAATTCTCTGACCTGTCCTACCTTTCTCGATCAGTAACGAGCATATACCATCTTATAAAAAAAATGGTGTATTAGGATTCAAATTGGAATTCACATTCAAATAATTTCTTTGCTCATTCGAATTATTTGCTGTACCTCAGTAAAATCGAAAAACATTTGTCCTAATTACCGCAATTATACATAAAATACATTCAGTATCCTGTTTTTGCACTAATATAAGACAAGGCTCTAACCAACTATATAAAAATGCAGAAAAAAGTGTCTCATATATATATATAACTATCATACAATTGAGAAACGTGAATGAAGTGACAAATTCTTGAAAAATGAAACAAAAACTGATCGCGATTTGCTATTAATCTTTTTTCAAGTATGATGGTGACAAATCCTATTGTTTAACACCCAAAAATAAAATAATGCAACTGTTAATCTATAAGGTATGTACTCAGCATAAATAACGTATAGGAAGGTTTAATGTGTTTATCATTACTATTGCAGCAGAGTCCGTCATGGTTATCATGGTTATCATCGTCATCATCATTGTCATATCATCATCGCCATCATCATCATCATCATCATCATAATAATAAAAATAATGATGGTAACATTGAATGTTACCAAAAATTCAATACATCTAGACTAGAACAGTTAATCATAATCTCTAACATGTTGCACACAAATAAGCACGTCATTAGAAAACTATTCACACCAATAAAACTATAAAGTGGCATCCTGCGATGAACTGTAAAAAAAACTTTCATAAACACTATACTATGGTTTCCTATGAATGAAAAGGTCAAAAAATTCTGAAATTCCAAACTCACCTGATGGAGAAAAGCCATGCAGTTTTTGCCCAGTGTGAGTTTGGCGACGTTGAAGTACAGATATTGGCTTGCTAGCTTCATTCGCAGAGGAACTGCGTGTTCTCGGTCGTGGCCCAACTTCCTCTTTACTACTACTAGTGTTGCTCATAGAGTTTAAAATAGCTGCATGCATATTATGCGCAATGTTGCTATCTTCCGTTTCCATCCAAAATTCTCCTACCCCTGTGACCGCTGACCTGCCCACCTCCATGTAAAAAATGCGATCCATGTAGCCACATCGCCTGATGCACATCAGCTGCATGAAAGAAATAAATAAGAATATGAGAAAAATAAGAGATTTGTATTTGATGAAATATTTTCATGTTAAATATCATCAATGTCAGATAATCTCAAGAGGGAGATACAAAGATATTTGTGATAAACGATGATCATATCAAGACCGGTTGACTTACAGAAAATACAATAGAGTCTGAGTTGTTCTTAGCTCCGATTTTAACCAAGCTTAATGTTCGATCGGTTAGACATAGTCTATATGGTCCTTGAATGTTTTTGCGTTCTCCAAGTCCCTTTTTCTGCATCGTGACCTGCCAAACGTGTTCTGAAAATTGATGCAAACAGAGATCATTGTACATAAGTTAATTAATTTTGCCGAATGAAATTGGGAAAGAAAAAAGTAACGAATCTCACCAAAGGTAGGACGAGGTTGTTCGCCATCAGGAACATCTCCTCCTTGGAGTAGAAGCATAGAGTTTAACCAATCGTCGAGTTCTTTCTCGCTGTCGAGAATCAAGCAGAAGCATTCGTCTTTGGTATAAAGAGCAATGACGTTACGATATTTGGTGTCAACGCGCTTATTGATGTTGAAACAGCTGTGCAATGATATACTTCGTTTTGGAAGCTGCTTGTTCTCAAATTTCTTCTTGCTGTCATAATACTCCAAACACGCGCTAAATCCGGGAGCTTCGCCGCGAAGTACGAAATATTTCTTCTTGGTAGTTTTGAGCTTCCGTAGGTGACCGGATTTAATGACCGGACCGCCCGAGGGGGAAACTGGGCTCCTGCCCGAAGACATCCCGCCCGAGGATCGAGGATAGCGAATTGAGGTTAGGAATTGCGTTCTTCGTGATGGATTATGAACGCGGGGGCGATTACGAGGAGCACCATTTACATTCCACGCCGCCGTTCCACATGCACGAAGGTGTTGGTTTACATGCTCCCAATCATAAGCCGCGCCCGAATCAAAAATTCGTACAATTTTGAATAAAGCAGGTTGTACCGAGGAACAGCAATAGCAGGACGATACGCGCAGGTGGGTGGGTGGTTGAACTCACAATCGCGACTTGCGTAAAATGCTTGCCGAGTAAATAGGCTACTGCCAAGGGCAGGGTAATTTTTCATGCGCAATACGAGGCAATACCAAAACACGTTGTGTCTAAGGTAAATGAGAGACATGTGAGGCAAATACCTAAATATATTTAAATTGATATAATTTTCCACACATGTAACATCCACCCGCGAATAAAAACACTCGTAAAGGTATATTCGAGAAATATGCATAGAGTGGTCACATCTGCCGCGAGGTGAAAATTTGACGAGTGCAGAAATTCCTTATTTGGAGCGAATTTGAATCCGCAAACCCTCGTGCATTATCAATGACAATCAAGAAACTAGACACGACGTTCCACTGCTTACGACGGGTACAAAACAGCGCGTCACAGATCCGCGGTACGCACAGATTTTCTAATTACACGCTAGGCAATAAAATAGGCGTTCGTATCCATCTTGGAAAGGTCATGTGTATGGTTAAGCTCCGCAGTTGTAAACAAGCTGTACGCAGGCGCCAGTCGCTCAACCGAAGGCAGCGACTGGATACGCGATACTAGCTATACGCCACATGGGCCCATCGTGTTCCAGTGTATTCGGGCGGAATTGTTCACCCGGAATTAAGAATGTTGATAATGTATTCGGGAAATCGACCGTCCCTGTAAAATTATTCCCAGTACCGTCTGCCCGTCTTTTTCGCACGGCTAAATTGAAGATCCTTTTTCCCGGACGAGGTGAATCTTCAATCGCTCTGATCACACTTTTTGATTCTATTTAATAAATCTCGCACTCTGATTCTCCAAGTCATGCAACGGAAAGAATTCCACTTCACGATTCAGATCAGAAGTTACGTGGGAAAATGAACGCATTACAATTTTGTTGAAAAATTCTTTTAACATCTAGAAATTCTGTGACTTTCAGGCTCAGTCAAACCCATTTATTTTCTTGTTTTTGAAAATGCTTTCTACCCTTTGAAACATTACACGCATGTGAACAGCATTGCATAGAATAAAATTAGTATGCATTTATTTATTTGTATAAAAGTTAGATGGTCTACATAAAATATATTTTAGACTTTTTCGCGAGCAGGGAAAATTGGATTATCACTTCATACCGAAAATTAGCTTTCTTAGACCTTTAATAATGGAGATTCTTTGTTTCTACATTATTATACAAGTTTTGAAGTAATAAAACTCTTCGATAACAATTAATTCAAACGAGGAAATAGTAATTACGTTCACGGTTAATTCGTAATACTAACATTGTATCTTTATCCTAACTCCGAAAACATGTCAAGATAAGTAAGGCCTTATCAACGATTTTAGTCGAAGCTTTAGCATTGGGTAACAACAATTATATATATCCATAATATTTGGTATAGCGTTTTGGCGTTATCTGGGTCTATCCGACACGTGTAGAGGTTGGAGAAATAAAATTAATTTATCAATACAACAGAACTTTTTTCAAGTTATCCCAATTTAGATACTCTAACGAAATTGATTTAAATTAATTTTTTTTATAACCTAAAAGTATTACATATGGATTAGAAATACTAGATTTTCGCCTCGAAGCTTTATCATGGCTCGATTTTTTTTAAAAAGAATCGATAGTAGAAGGAATCAGTAAGTGGCATACATTACACTTACGCATTGTATGCCATAATAACATGATCATAATTTTTAAATAATAGTAAAATTATGAATAACAAAAACGGAAAAGAAAAACGAATCACTTGTAATTTGGCTTTACGTATTTATGCAACACGTAATGGTCTGGTCTACCTGACAAAAAGGCTGTGTGACATATCGTAGACATGAGTTTGTAACGAAGTACCTCTATTTAAACTGAAACATAGATTGTTTTCAGATAATACTGCATTAAGATTCATTACTGAACGAATTCGTAGTCAACTAAATGAAGACGCGGATTATCTGAAGAGAAAAGCCGATGCTTCAAAGATGTTTAGATGTACGATACACGTATGTACGATACACGTATGTGCGCTAACCTGAAAAAAACGTCTTAAAAAATCTAATGAACTTTGTATCCACGTGTATCATGGGCAACTGCGCCAATTTCTCTGTGCTCGTGAAAAGGCGCGAGTTTCTACAGATAATAAAGTTTCTCCCATAACGATTGGTGAGGCTCCATCTGTATACTCTGACCGACTAGGAATGCAAGTTTATGCGCATATTGACAAGGGGCAGGTACTCTAACAGTACCTGGCCAGTTGTAGTACATGTGGCAGAGTTTAAAGCTCAGTCTTTGCACATGATCAGTCTTCATTTCACTTGTGTCATGAATAACCAAGTAGTGAGTCGGTGAAACGGTACCTTGACGAACGTTTTGACTAACTAAGAAAAAGTCGTAATAGTTACGACGTGTTATTGTGTGGTCCACCACTGTTCCAGGAGGAGGATTAGCTAAACGTTTTCCCTGTAATACAAAAATTAGAACATTTAGGTAATGAGTCTTCATTGTGTTTGCCAATGAATCAAAGACAGATATTCTGTACTACACGAACTTCACGGATACCTGAATTGTAACAATTTACAAATTTACACATGGTATATTCTCACCTCTTTCAAGAAAATTTTTGTGTTGATCCTCTTTTGTACAATGATGACAGTAAGCGTGGGCTTATAGTCTGGAGCAATCAATGCAAAGGATTCTTCTAATTGCTTCACTTCAAAATTTTTGATAACCTCTAATTGACCATCACCCACACCATCACGATATATTATTATTCGAGTAGGAAAACGCTGATTAACCTGAGAATGGGTACGTGAGTAAGTAATGTACGTAAGAGTAGTAAGTATTACAGTCTTCCAAAAAGAGAGTATTGACTAATCTTTTGCTTGGAAAAGTAGGTAAGAAGCAATTATGGAAAGTTAGTAACTGCACAGTAGTTAAATTTCATAATTAATGCATGTTACGATGATTCATTAGATACCTTGAAGTAAGCCTTCAACGCTGAAATCAGGCACACTTTTAGAGCGTCAATTAACTCTTGATTAGGTCTGTGCAGACAAACTTTACTAAACCATCGTGTGAAAGGTTTGTCAAGACTGGCCACAAAACCAGCAACACTTCCGTGTTTGCTCTGACCTGCACCTGCATGATGTATATCGATCCCACAGACCATAACATTATCCTGTATAATAGTATAAAACCACAATTTTTAACTTGCCAACGATGAAAATTGTCATGTACAAAGGGTGAATAGAATAAATGTAATAAATATTATATGTTTCAAGTGAACATACCATGGGTGATTTTAAGGCCCATAGAGTGCCACCAAGCTTGCAATTTATTTGCAACGCAATTTTCTGGGTAACACTTTTGAGCTTGTCTGGACGATTTATTGTTCTAGAAATTATCACTTGAGATGCAATCGGCATTTCAACACAGCAAAGTCTGGGAAAAATTTATTAACAATAAATAAGTAGTGATAACGAACAACAGTAATATCAACAAATTTCAGCTCAGTTATGAACATTCAGTTATCTACTATGATAGCCTTGATCAAAATTTCTACTCACTTTTTGACAGCTGCATATCTATCATTGCGATTTGTAGGAAACACAATGACCATTATTTCCATTGTCGGGGATATATTTTGTCTTAACTCTCTTAAAAAAGTTTCGGTTCGGTCATCTTTTAGCTTAATTAGATGGCCAACCGAAACTTGCATTCCCATGGCCTCACCGACCTTTGGGAACATCTGGCTGAAATCTTCTGCCGATTTGGAATCCCTTTGGCAGTAAATGAGACACCAATTTTTCAGACCAGGCTAAAACGGAAGAGACTAAATCAGGTCTCGCTGATAGTAAGCAGGTAATGACGAGAAATCAATCATGAAATATTAAGCTAGTCAAACAATTATATATTAGTGACTAATTGATTGAACAGAATAAAATTATTTACTTGCGTAAAATTTTTTTTCATCAAGTTGAAAGAATTGAGAATAAAAAAAAAAAAATTTAACTAACTCTGAACCCATTAAATTGTTATATTGTTGTTGTATGTATACACGATACTATGACACACACACGCGCGCAATGTCACATGTATTATTAACATAGAACTTACAGTACTCAGCATTGGTAAACGACATGCAGCACTATTCCAATCAGCATTAGCCTGACCTTGGACTTGTTTGTTATTTCCAAAGAAAATTGTCTCTGTTGGTACGACTCTTCCAGGAAGGGCAACGACATGGTCAGCCAAGTTCAATCCCCAGCTGGCCAACAATTTGCGAGCAATTTCATTTTTCTTTACTTCTTGAATGAACCGGTGAGCCACATCAACACGATGCTCAGGCGATATTCTTGTCACTTCTGATAAATCTTTCATCACTTTAAAATCTTGTCGCATAGACTCAGTGAGGCCGGACAGGTAGCACAACTCCGGAATCAAGTCAAGACTTTCCTCAATTTGCTTTTGATTTATGTAACGAAACGAAATAGATTTTTATTTACGAATACCAAACAATTTCATCGCAAAGTATATATAAAATATATTGAATAAAAAATATTAAAGGCGATTAATTTCACAAACAAACAATCTTAAGTATATCGGACTTAAGTCTGTCTTACCTCGCCAGAGGGAAGTCTTTTTTTGGCTCTATGTATCAGAAGAGGTTGTTTTTGGTCTCTGATTTCAATATTCCAGTGATTCTTGTAGTACTGGTAAAGGCTCATTTTGCTTTGTGGATCTTTGCTCAAAGTGAACTCTTTAAGAGGATTTTCATCCCAATTTATATCATCAATACGATAAACTTTGTTGTTATAACGAGTTAATACTGATACACCCATTAATTCTTTCATAACTGCATCTCGAAAGTGACCAGACGAGTGTTTGGTATACACTTGGTTGCTAGCAATAAAATACATAAAATTATTCAAAGATGACAGTTTAACAAAATATTTCCCACAGATCTTAAATATCGCATATAACACTCTCAAATTTCACTTACATGAGATCACGCACAGTTTCTGTGCGCAAGACTCTATGAGTGCTCTCTAGGCAAAGTTGAAGGCCGCCTTCATATTCATCAATGGCTGTAACATATCCTGGCCACAATTCCAACCTATGTTGGGGCACAGAATGAGCTGCTCTAGAATTGAAATGCTTTTGCCCAATTTGTACTAAATCCAAGGCATGCATTACACGCTTGAATAAAACATTGAAAAGCCCGGGGAGTTCACCAAGTCGACGCTGTCTCTTGAAAATTATCGTTAGCTTAACGATCGAACCATCCATCGGATGTTCTGATTGAAGCTCTGTCCTCTACATAAGTCTACATTAGTATCATACTCAATTAAAAATATGACATAAGTTACCATACAATGAAGTATGGAATGCTTACATTTTCTGGTAATGGCTGGGCGAGGTGTAAAGTCACTCCATTGAATATTTTTGCTTCACCAAGGGTCACTGAATGTTGGTACAGCAATTTACTTCGTAAAGGACGTGAATCCAGGTCGGGAGAGTACTTGACTTCGTACTCATGTACGCCTCGACCTTGGTCCACGTTCAGGCGTATATAATTGGCATTCAAATCAATTCTACAAGTATATGAAGGCACCAGTTTTGATCATGAATATAATATTAACTGTATAATTTTATACTTAAAACTTCAAATCCATAACCATAGATGAAAATTTCAACAAATGCTCGGCATATTTAGAGTCAAAGGTTTGTACTCACGTTGTGCCAGCAAGACCTTGACGTGATATCACTTCAGATTCAACAACAGACTCAGTAATTGTCAGACTAGCCATTGCACTGATTGCTTGATTTGGTAAGTCACCCGAAAGTCCTGGAGGGGTGAATTGCATTGAAGTTTGAGACGTCACTGGAAACCTGTTTCATTAATTAGAGCCCAATTAACTGTTATTCAACTTCTGGAGATATCAAAGTTTGAAGAAATCAGTATTATTTATCATCATGAATTTCTTCAATATCAATTGATTGATTTGGCGTAATGGATAAGTCAATGTTGGACTTACGGGGTTTGCTTTTTCATTAAACTAAGAAGTGAAGCTCTGCCACGAGCTTGTGGAGGTTGCTCAGAAATTGGTAATGCTTGAGCTGATACGGGTTGCTGAGAAATTGTCGATATTGGGGCTGGTTCCGAACTTGGAATAATTTGAGCTGGCCCTTCTGTTGATTTTTTAATAAGTCCTAACAGCGCAGCACGACCACGACCCAAACTTGGGGCCAGAGTCCCCGGATTAGGAATGGCAACTGGGGTGAAACTTGGTGGTGGGGTTGGAGTATCTCCTCTGCCGGTCTGTTTTTTCAACATATCCAAAAGTGATCCCCGGCCCATCGGAACACCACGTCCGATCGGCCTTAATCGTTCATCCGCCATATCTATGTGATAAAAATCAAATTGAAGCATGATAATTTGATCTGAATAAAGTCTAAATTAAAAGTTGTTCACTTCATTTATCATCCTAATAAAGCATGTTTACCCAATTGAATAATTCTAATAGTATTAGGAAACAAAATTTCCATTAGATTTGTACAAAAAATCTATGATCCATTTTCCTCATTTTATAACCTATAATAGAAAATGAAGGTTAACAACTGAAAGATGAAAACAGATTCAAATAATCGTTCCTGACGTCATATTCCCACGCCGCAAATATTTAAGGCATAACACGTGGTTTACAAGAAAACATCCTTCTTTCGATTGCTTGAAAGTCCTGATTAAACTTAATACACTTACTTTTCAAAGCTTTGCTACAATCAGACACAACTAAATGATACTGTTCCTATTTTCACTGTGGTGTAATTCTTTATAGCGTTCCCCACCTTCGTGGTTCCAGTTATCAGACACAAATACACCGATATAAATATTTAGGCAGGCTTAACAGATCAGGGCTCGCGGGAATTTTGTTCGACAGGCCTTTGCGCACTTCTCGTAGGCAGAATCGACCGAGAAGTGAAGACTAGATACAGACACTGTGACGCGGTTTTTTTATACCTAATATTATATTTATGTATGAAGTATAAAATTACTGTGTTCAATATTTATTCCGTTTAATATGAATTAAATGCATTTCATGTGAAAAATGTTATTTTCCAGCTTAATCCAACTGTATCACGTAACCGCCTGAAAGTAGTTAACGCCTAAGTTAACGGACGTGAATTATTCGCCTCGAAAGTCATTTGAAAACATACGTAGAACCTGTAGTGTGTACTCTTACACTGTGGAAAAAAGAAAAACTGGGAAAGTTAAGTCTTATGGATTTGTCCATAATAACAATTAAGTATATGTATATTTCTACCAACGCAGCCTGCCGGTGGAGTCGGCGGCTTGTGGTAACTGGCAACTCTGCATGCCGATTTCGCACTGCATGGAACCGACGCTTTTTCGACGTGCATCACACATTTGCAACTGCATGCGATGCCTACACGACGCCATCGTACCGATTACGCAGTTCTGATGACTAAAGATATTATCGTGAGAATACTGACCAGTTCTTGGTGATGCTGAGTACAATTCTGTCGTACTCGAAGAGATCTGGCAAGCAGATGACAGCTAGAAGCCGTGAGTTCCTTTTGCTGATTGTACGGTACTCGACTCAGTGTATCAAAGGACTGAAGATATATATCAAATTGAAGAGAAAGAAGTTCTGAACTCGCTCTTACGATCGCGACGGTCTAGACCTGTTGACGGTCCGTCATCTACTGAACGTGAACGTCGTAAACCGTCGAACGTCCAACATGAGTTTGCTCGCCTCTTGTTGCGAGCGTCGGAAGAACGCACTGATGTATATGAAGACGGCTGCGGAATGACCGCGTGAGAAGGTGTGGAGTGATATCAAGTACCGGAGAAAAAAGAGTATAGGAATTACCATTGGAATTACATACCGTCCATGATCTTCTACTGCCAGCCTTCAATTGTGCATGCGTCGTATAATGTACCGTTGCTGAAGTAAACAAACTGAAAGACGACATGGTCGAATGATAATACGACCTTTCCAAAAGGAGCGAAACCTGAATAAGATGTTCGGTTGTGAGGAAGAAAAAAGAACATGTAAATCAGCAATCACGTGAAAAAAAAAAATTAAATTTATAGGCCCATACTCGTGAGCAATATTGCATCCTTTTACTTTTACCAAAGTTTTCTTCAAACTTGTTGCACGTGTAGTGAAGCTTATTGGCTAATCATTTAAACCGCCCAAATAAATCCTTCAGCTTACTTGCATTAAGAGTCGAACCCAATGTTTTCATGAAGATGAAATTGGCAACGTTATCATAACGATTCACGTTTCGGAAAAAATCGTTATTTCGCAATTTTAGGAATATCTGACGATGCGATAAATTGTAATAAAGAACAATATATTCGTATTTTGGGAACTTAATTACTTCAGTTACTATAAATTTGCGAAACAGTGCCCCCCCCCCACATTTCGCTACGTTCACGTTACTAACTCTAGCTCTCTAACTCTTATGTTTTCAGCATGATATTGTGAACTTACTACCTAGCTAGGAACCCTTGCAACGAGTGCAATCAGGACTGCCATGGCCTGCAAGACTACCGTTTTAACGGTAGATCTGCTATTTTCGACTCGGTATACCGCTCAACCGTTTTTACATGAATCCGGCCGCATTTTTAAATTAGGGTTACAAGTTTTACTATTAATTGTTAACTCTACCTACTGCTTTACACTATTATCACCCTCATCTTGATATTTTTTTTTTGATTTTCAATCACGTTGACTGAAGACTATGGTATACCTATATGTAAAATAGATAATATTCCTTTGATAAAAAAGGAAATTGTCATTTGATTTTGTGTCTAAATTTTACTTTTTCTTACTTTTGATTAGAAAAAAATTTGATTTTAGTTCACACTTTGTAAAATAGATATTATCATTGATATTATAGATCAAATCATTTTCAAATGAAAGAGTATTTTGTCACGAGTCAAAGTGCCAATTTTTTTTGTTTGTGCTTCAACTGCGTTTTCTTAGAGCTCGCTACTGCTTCCTGTAGAGGGCACCTCGTAGCCCTGGGTACAAACAGACCAAATAGACAAACTGTACTGTACAAACATAAGTTTTCAAATATATGTAATGAAAATTGATAAGTCAGTGTGAATTTATTTCAACGCGAAGATTATTATCGATCTATTGATGCTATCCCAGCCTCTCGAAAGATTCAAACTTGGATAAATATCATACTAGCTGACTAGCTGACTAGAACAAAAATTTCCTCAAAGACGAGCAACATAATTTTTAAGAGGCGTAATTTTATCCAACCAAAAGTGGACTGTTAATTACCTCTGGGTTGTATGATTGGTCTTCTATGTTTCATATATTGCTAACATTCACTGTGGTGGTCCGACATCTCCCTTACCAATGGCCACTGTATTCTTTTGCTTGCTTGTCTGCAAGTATTGTGTGCTTTCATATTTTTATATCGAGTTACACAAGAATATTATTCATAGTATTTATAGGTAACGCTGCCCGAATCTGATTCACCAATTTTCTCTCAACTAGTTTAGAGGATTGTTGAACACAAAACTTTTCAGCAAAAATCTATGTTATACAAAAGTTGCAAGGCTTCACAAAATACATCAAGTCGTGGTATTCGATTGACCTTAGTCAAAGCTGCCAATGTCATATTAAAATCGACATGGGATGGTTTTTACCCTTAAAACTGAACCACTACCTATCAGTATACCAAAATATGTATTAAATATTTTCGACTGGTCTACAAGTATGCCAGGTTTTAACAAAATTTCTGTGTCACGCTAGGGTAACTTTGATTGTTCGACCCCTGACTAACAATAAGCAATAACAGATTGTTTAGCGTATTTTGTAAAATCTAATGCTAATCTTTAAGCGATAAATTAGACATTATGATACGTTATACATAGATACTGATTTCGAATGAAATATTATGTGCCAAAACTGTGGATGGTCGTATTATGAAAACTTTATTTTGTATACATGCGTAATTATTTATAATATATATTTATTCATTTATATTCTCATAGTATTTATAATATGTATTTACATGGTTTTTACTTCAAATAATTATTTAGAATGAAATTACAATAATAAACTATAAAATGATTCAAACAACAAATAATTTAATTTACCTGTGCGTGAGACTTGATGGTATTTTGAAATGATTGTGTGTTTTAATTTCTTAACGGCAGCTCGCGGTACAGATGGCAAGAGAACATTTTAACTTGAGCTAATTTTACGCTTTTCCGTATTTATGTCCGCGCGCGTACATAGTTTTTACAAGTAATCATGGCACTTAGCACACTGGCATGTTTCTGATTTCTATCTTTAGGCAATGAAATGTGGGCGATCGAATTCCAACAATTGTTTTAAATCCTGTTTGCATTGTAAGGAATTATACATAGTTTAAAAAAAAAAAGATCAATTTACATCTTGGGGCATGATTTAAGACTTGATTACAGAAGTGTAGTAATGCACCAATTTTCCGAGTATAGTTAATGAATATTTAAAAAAAAAAAGACAATTATAGAATTCTAAATTAGCTGCAGTCTGGTCGTATTTAAACTTAGTAAAATTATTCAATTTATTTACAAGAATAAACGATATTAGCATTAACGATGTCATAAAATAACTTTCCATATCTCTCCCTCCTGTAACCACTTTTCTTCAAAATATGAATTTCGCAGAAAAGTATATGATTTTAACATGAATTTTTACTACTAAACGAAATGAGTGAAATGAAGAAAAGAAGTGCAAAGCGGAGGGTTCAAGGAAGCAAGTTTACGCATATTTCCAAATCCCACTATCAAACCCAACCTTGTAGCTCAGCCAATAAAGAAATTTGGTAATATTCGAAGATAATGATTATGTTTACATAAACAATAACAATTAAACCCAACAGATTAATGAAACTCTGCACAGCATAGGGCGTATGGACAAATACGCGCAGAAGATTATGACTGTATATATGGCCTTAAATTTATCACTATAGGCCCACTTGTTGATTCCCTGATTAGAGTTACTTTGTAGATATGTTACACATTTTATATACTAATCTATTGAAGTTGGATACCTATTACATTATGAACAATCGCTCAGAACCGAATACTATATTTTTGGGATTCATACATGCGCTAATCTGTAGTTGCTACCCACGATTCTTTCATAATTACTCACAAGTCTTACATATTTATGAATGTAATTTTTTTAAAACAATGACAACAATCCTGGTTATTTGTTGAGCGTATCAACGTTTTCCTACTTTCTGGGTGGTAGTCATGAATACGATAAATAAGGAACTGGTTCTTTTCTTAATGACCTTCTTTCTCTAATTCCTTATTGCCGCCTATTTTATGAAGGAACTAATTTGTATATTACAATACAGAAGCAAGCTTCCTAGATATTCATCAGACCGCATAGCTAATTTTTGGCATTTCACCCTGGACTTGTGCTGATATCAAAGTCTTTTCCGCAATCTATCCTTTACTAATATTCAATTGTGTTCTGACTCACTCTCATCCCTGATTGGACACTAGCTGATGACCTACAATCGTGTCTTTGCATGAAAAAATGTTGAAGGCGAATTGAGCAGCGATACCAAAAATGATTGGGTCATTTTTTTTCTTTTTCGATTAAACAATAATTGACGAAAGTACAGCATATATTAAAACTACAACAATATGACATCATCTGTGTTGAAGTATATCTATATATTACGAAATCAGTGAAATTCTATTGCTTTTAACATCCGTAATTACGTTTTTTCGACGAAAAAGAAAAAATACTCATAATACTAAACTTAGACGCATATAAGAATACGACTTTTTTCGAATGCAAATACGCAATTCTCGTAAATATTTATGGACTCTGGTACGGTAGAACTCATCATAAAAGCTGCCGCCGCAGAGATGTCGCATCAAGTGTAATTGGCATTCAAAATCGATCAATTACGCCATCATCTGCACTTAGTTTAAAAAAAAAAGATACCTAGATCCTTTAGCGTTCTTCAGGAGTTGGCCGCCAAGGAATGGCTATGAGAGAAGTGACTGTGGCAAGTTTTATTCTACCTGATATAGCATTTACGCCAAAGCGATCGAAGTTAATCCGTCCAATTAATTGCTGTTCTTTAGTGTCGAACCCGCCATGAGATATTTGAAAAAATACTCGCGGCAAGTAATCAATAGTTATAATTAATTATAAAAATATACTCTGCCAATCACGCGGTCATCCGAGTGATGGGTAAACAACTGTATAGAGAGCCTTCTGGCTAATCACGGAGTTTGGGTTAGAAATCATTGTCCCATCCAGAAGTGTCATCAAGAGGTGGTGGATCCGAATCTGGTGGATACACATCAAAGTTTGCGGTGTCTATTGCACTGCGAATTCGAGGCATGATTGGTGGCTCCAGTGTTCTTGCTCGCAATCCTTCCCAATTGAAGCCATCGAACCACCTAGTTGATGCGAAAAGTGAATGAAAATTAAAAGAGCAGTGAAAATGGTGATAATTAATTTCGATCTCCATCTTAGAATGACTTACTTATGCTTTTGTATTTCGCTAATGCCACCCTTTTGATATCCAAGGCGTTCCGCAGGATTATCCCTACAAATTGAATCAGTAAGTATATTAATAGCTCTTAGTTTATCTATCATTTTGAATACTCAATTATAATTCAATACGTGAATCACGGCCACAGTTTTCATCGCCGACTCATTACGGAATACGATTTTTTCAACCAACACTAAATATAGTGTGTGCATAATTTATAATATAATTAAAAACTCGTACCTGCACAGTTTTTTTATCAGGGCAGTTGCATTCCGTGTAATAGACCTTGGGAATTCTATGGCATCTATTCCTTTTAATATTATGTTGTAGGTCTTCATGGGATCGGCTCCCGTGAACGGTGGTGTGCCTGTTAAGAGTTCATACATCAGAACTCCAAGGGACCAATAATCTGCACTGATGTCATGTCCTTTGTTGAGAATTACTTCTGGCGCAACATATTCTGGAGTGCCACAGAACGTCCAGGTTTTTTTTCCGTTTTCCAAATGTTTGGCAAAACCGAAGTCTACTAATTTGACATATCTGAAAGAGAAATTGATTCAAGTTAGAAAATTCGGCATAGATAAGCTCACAGTAATTGGACTATGATGTACATACTTTAATGTTCATAAATTGGAAAGAGAGAATATTAATTTACCCCTGGCTATCCAATAAAAGATTTTCAGGCTTGAGATCTCTGTAGATAATATTTCGCGAATGAAGATAATCGAAAGCTTCCACGACACATGCAGTGTAGAATCTGGTAGTGCTATCATCAAAATGTCCTTTGTCCCTTAGTATCGTCCACAATTCTCCTCCAAGACAAGCTTCCATCAGCATGTACAAGTATTTCTTATCTTTGAAGGTTTTGAACAATTTGACGACAAAGTCGCAGTCGGCCTCTCCCATAATTTTTTTTTCAGACATAATGTGCTGTTGCTGACGAGTTTCTACTATTTGTGACTTTTTCATTTGCTTCAAGGCGAACGACCGGCTGTTGTCACCGGCAATTTGTACCAGTTCTACTCTGCCAAAACCACCAACACCAAGTGTCGCCAACGGACGTAAATCTTGTAACCGCAATTCTCTGAATTCCTCGTTGAGCCTATTTCCACAGGAAAAGAAAAATCGTGTGAAAATATTGAGCACGTTGATCACATTCACGAAAATGGTTACACTTTCATTGCAGACTTCACTTTTACTCAAGTATGCCATTCTCATCTGTACTAGCTCATATTTCACTATGCAGTACTCTGAACTAGAAATCTCACAAACTAAAGCAAAGGCGTTTACTGAAATCGAGACTCCAGGAAAACTGTAGTAAAAAGTGTCAGTTTCAAGTGTAAAAATTATTAAGAAAAAGAATTCACAACAAACATGCTCCAAGATAACAGCTATCCTGTAAAATAAATTGAGGATATCTTCGTACTGCACAAATTTGTACTAGCCTTTCGTGGTGTAACACGTACCGCGAATGCAAATTTGTACAGAGTAGATGAGAGTTTTTATATTTAGCGATATTATTAGGCCCTATATCCGCATATTCACCATTTTTATAGGATATGATATTGTTAGTCACGACTCTGTTAGCCTATAGACTTGGCATCACTGGCAAAAACTAAGGCTAGGAAATAAGCAAAGGTTGGTAGCAGTAGGTTGGAAGATGCTGGACAACAAACAAGTCAAGACACAAGTGCACACAGAGAATAAATTCATCATATTTACCCATTTCACAATCCTTAGAATTAATAGAAAGAAAATATAACACACTTCTTGAGTTAAGCATGAAACAAGGTTTTAATATTGGTTTTTTTATTAATTAGTCATTAAATTGTTTGGTAATTGGTGTAAGGCGTTAACTTTGGCAAGATAATTGCATTTTGAGATGATCATAAACCCATGATTGAATATTATAAATTTTCAAATTTCCGTGATATTTACCTTGTGCGTACTACTTGCTCATCCCTGTATCTAGTTTTAATTTCATCTAAAGAGGAAATCAGTTGCCTGAATGTTTCCTGATCTATAACTAAGCAGCTCACACCGTCTGGGTCATCAGCTATAATATTGGCAGTCCTAAGATCATCCCTGGAAAGTAAAACTATCGATCAGTTCCGCATCACGAAACATAGGCCGTGGCGTATTTTTCAGAGAAGAGAACATTTACTTTGGGTAATTTCCAAAAGCCAATCAATTCTGAGGCATAATATTTTTGGAAAAATTCCGTGATCCAGCGGGCATGAAATGATTAAACGGTAACAACTTACCCCTGCAAAGCTTTTTCTCCAAAGAAATCACCCTTGCTCAAGGTTCGAATAAACTTTTCCTCAGTGGTATCAGGTTGTTTAATCGTGACGCGCACCTGTCCCCTACTTATGATAAAGAACGTATCGCCTCTCGCACCCTGTCTGATTATGTAATCTCCGTTATTGTAGAAAGTCTGCAATAAATAACAATTCATATTGTTAAAAAAAACACGGCGTTATCGACGGCCTGGTTATAAAATATGTCTTCAGTTACGTCCAAAACGTGATAATACAACTATATGACGACACAAGGCAAAAGCCATTCCGCTGATTCTACTTCAACTCTGGCAGAGATTGTTATTACTCCCTCATCTTGACCTACAGTTCCAAAATATTGTTTACGATGCTCACCTCTTCTAAAACGTCGGAGATTTTTATGAGGGTTTCTTCGGGCAGGTTTTTGAAGATGGGAACGCTGAAATCAAACAACCATCAATCATTCATTGTTTTAATGATATGTATGCTTATAAAAGTTCTACGTTGGTACATTTACACTTTACATGCTCGCTCACATATGCAAATATACAAAAGAACACACTTTCTTTTCCACATACCGAAAAAATCCCGCTAACTAAGTCGATATGCTATACGATACGCGAGAATCATTATTTTTCATCGCATACAAAGCATTGCATTGAATATCTAGCAAACAACTATTTTGCCCTATTACGTGAAAACGCAGTGATACAAGTTGTTAAGAAAATTTTAGAACGAATGATCAAATCTATAAATCATCTCGTGTATTTTTCGCGTATGTGTTATAAATATATTAAAGTGTCTCACGAATATAACCATCATATTTTTTTTCGGCCGTTCCATTGCTTCACTAATGACCGTCTAATTATGGATCTGAGTATTTTTATTTCTGTTGGGAATTTAGGCACAAAACGTTCTTGAATTGAATTAAGAAAATTGAGACGTTAAAAAAGAAATAAGTAGCCATATCAAATAATACTTATATTATTCCCGTCCTTTTTAGATCCTGCAGACTATACGTATTACTGAGACTTGAATAATTTGTATATTCGATGCTATTTTGCCCAAGTATGGCACTTTTGAGATTTCACATTAATTCCCTTACACATTTTCGTAATAAAAATATCGCGCAACTAGCACCGTATCGTGGTCATACCTTATTAAAATCGCTAAATAAGAAAAATAAAAAAAATAAAAATCGATGTTTATTCACAAGAAGCTCAATCTATACAATATAGATTCGCAAAGTGACACGTGTGTGAAGACTAAGGAATGATATAAAACACGAAAAGGAAATTAAAAAGAGGCTTCAATGTCGGCAAGATAAAAGAAAGAAGTAAAAATAACAAAAAGATTTCCGAGTATTTCAGGAGTGCGTTGACTCTCAATCGAAGTTGGCCGTCTGACAAAGCAGTCAGGTGAAAAGGTAAAATTTGTAAACGGCAGAGTGATGAGGCTGCAGATCATTTGCGCTATTTATACAGCTGGCTCACCCTATCTATATAACATACACGTATCCGTACTATCTCAAAGAGCTTGCCCGTCCCCAATTTATTATTTTCAGCATGTCAAATCGCCGGTCCAGACCCCGCGACTCTGCCATTTTTCGAGTAGCAGTGTGTATGTGTGTTGGGGGGGGGGGGGGGGTAATGTTTGTATGTGGGTATACCAAATTTGCGGGTGGTGTTCTATTTTAAAATCCATTCAATCGTTTTGGTATCCTTTCAACGGATTGCGCAATCGAAAAATAACCTGAATTTCAGTAAACATTCCTGCGTTTATACAGGGGTGCAAAGCTTCTCGCGTTTTCTGGCTGCCGCGTAAATCTGTCAACTCAATCCAAGTTATAATCTAATCCATCTAATGGATGTTATTTATATAGTATACGTAAATACTTTTTACCATTTTCGTATTTACTATTATTCTCATGGGAAGAATAAGCCATATATAATATATACATTAGACTCGAATGTAAATTCAACAACGTTTTGCACTATCAACTTGAGGACAATAATTGTTCATTGTAACACAAGTGTATCTATTTAGGCCAATAAATTAACCGATGAAAGAATCACCGCTTTGATAACAACTGGTTTTATTAAGTAAATTTACCGATGTCACGGTGCTTCACTTGATTCTAATTCAACAAAGTCTGAGACGGGAACGTGTGTATATAATAAGAAATTACCTCTTGAGGAAGTCGGTGTATTCGGTTTGACGAGAAAGTCCAGTCCTCATCATGATAGTCTGGAAGCATTGACGATCAATGGCCCACAATTGGCAGTCCGTCGCGGCTGTTATGGTGGCTGTTCTTTTACAATTGTATAAAATTGCCAATTCACCGAGAACTTTAACCGGCGCCAGCGTACTGAGGTATTTCCCATCTCTTGACACCTCGACCTTACCCTCTGGAAAAAAACAAAATTTCAATCCGAAATTAAAAGGTAATAAATAAATCATACACAGTTTAACTATAGTCAGGCAAGGATTTATGAAAATTTCCAAATCCGTGTCACTTTCCTTTGTCAATTTCGTTTTATCCGCCTGCAAGTACAACGTGATAAAAAACATACCACTTCATTAATTATTCAATTGTATTATACAGTCAAGTTTTCTCATTTTTTATCGTTAGCGCAGGAACTCAATTTCACTATCCTTTTCAATTCTTTATATACGTACCTAGTATAGCGATAAATCCGTTATAAAATAGTATACACCGATTGTTATTACAGGATATGTTTGCCGTGAAGAAAACGTTTCAAAGTGTTCCGAGAAATAGATAACTGCTTACGTTTGAAGCCAATCGTGTGTCAACAAATAAGCGTGTGTGTGTGTGTGTGTGTGTGTGTGTGTGTGTGTAATTATAGTTGCAGCCCGAGCATGATATACAAAGCTGGATACGTATATAATTTATATACCTTCCACGTATAATAAAACATTGGCAGCCGCTGCCGCGATGAAAGTAAGACCAAACTCTATTCTTTTTTTCACTCCTTCCTTCATTGCACGCACGTGTTCTGTGAACTAACTCGTAGTTGCAAGAACTACCACTCGCGGTAGATAGATTATACGTACCTGTATACATGCGCGCTGTATTAGGTAACGCGAAATTGGGTAACTCGAAATCGCGGCGAATGCCGGCTCAACGATTTAACAGAGATTTCTTATCGTGCCACTTTCAAATTGCTCGCCTCAATTTTATAAGCAAATTTCGTAAACTGGAACGAGGATAACAACAAAAAAAAAATGTATTATACATTTGACAAATTTGTGCAACGTGCACCTCTCGTGAAGGCAATTTCATGAGCAGATCGCTGTAATCGTTAGTAATTCAAAAAATGGAACAAAATGGACCAATTCTCGCATATTCGAGGATTTCAAAAAAGAAGTTGACCTATTCACTGTAGTTCACCAGGCGAAGAAGAAGACCTGATACGGAGAGTTTACAGTTGACAAAATCACTGTACTTGGTGATTCAAGGCTTGTCACTGTTCTGAAACATCTACAAGATAAACTTGTTACAACAAATCATTGTATGCATTCTATTGATGTGTCATTTACTAATTATCTCCGAATTTGCGCCGATGTGTGATGGAATAAAATTCATATACAATGCCGCGGTATTAGTCCTACTATACGACGTAAGTCTGGTTTAATTTTTCTAAAAGTATCCACAAATCGCCAAGCAACAATTAACAGCCTATGAATAGGACCTATCGAAACCATTCGAGAACCGCGAAGATAAGCGGCAGAGTGGATGTACAGCAATAAGGCGCACCGTGAGGTAGGTCTGGGATTTGAAAGCCGGGCTGGTTGGAAGTGAAGGCAATAACCGCGGTAAGAAGAAGAAGGACCAGCTATTTAGACGCGAGGAGGAAGAAAACAGGGTACGGGGGGAGAGGAGGGGAAAAGGAAGAGAGAGAAAAAGAGAGAGAATGTTATCAAAAGAACCGGAGCTGTAATACGAAGTTTTCCCTATACGTGGTTACCGGCCAACGAAAGGAAAGTAGGTATAAAAAGAAGAAAACAAAAATGAAGACGCGGTTGTTAAGCGGTGAAGAAGCCAGAGATAAAGGGTCGGCTAAATGGAACCCTTTATACGTGTGATGCCTTTCAAGCTGTGCAAACACGCAGCGAAGTTACGATGCCTGTGGAAAATAAACAACCTATAACCAACGTTTTATAATGCTCGTTGGTACACATAGGATATAAGTTTTTGGAGCGGTCGAGCAGTTTTAAGCAAGTATAGCTACTTTTTATTCGCCTCGCGTAAAATATGATACGTTTGCACCGTCGGTGACGACGACGCCTGTTATATCGTATTATGGTGGTTGACGAGTAACAATTTCAAGTTGAACAGTTGTAAATTTTGCGATATTAATTATTACGTCTACCGACTCCGTGTCGATGTACGCCCATAGAAGCTGGCGAACGGAAGCGATGAAGTAAATTTATGCGGTCTTTTCCTGACTTTCCCGACTTTCTAAGTTTGTGACATCCGTGAGTTGATTCTCAAATGGACGAACTATAGAAATTCAACAACGATGTCTTTCAGTTCTGTATAATAATCTGCATAATTTACCGACGAGATATTACTAGATTCTACCTATAAATTATAAGGAAACACGCGCTCTTTCGATTGAACAATACCCATCGAGGAATTGTACGCATATTTATATATATATCTATATATAAGTCAGCAGTGTCATGAACGTTTATCGAATATGACAAGAGAATATACGACGCACGTTGACCACTATCGTTAAACTATGAACCATCCCTCGTCTGGCGTTGATACGAAATTTATTGAATACACGCACGACAGCCGTCCGAAACAATTTCGTCAAGACCCCCCTGCTACATATAATAAAGATGGAGAGCAAGATCGAGGGCAATACAATTGTTACTAAGTGAAGTTATATTATGCAATAGAAATCAACGCTACAAGTTTGGTTATTTATTTATTCATTTTTTATCTGTACAAATTTCTCGATTATTAGCGACGCGTATTAGTAACATTTATGCATATACCTATATCCCAAGTGATTAATATACTTTCGCGGCATGTAAGAAGTATGTATGGTACGTTACTTACACGGAAAAAACGTGTTGACACATGTACAAGGATTAAGAAAAAGTTATTACGGACTCCAGCTTGCCAGCGATACCGTCTACGATACTATGTACTATGTACGAGTATGCATGCAAATAAGATAGTTAGATTCAAGCGATGTCATTCCCAAATATTGTTTCAACTTTATTTGATACCTCAGGCTGTTCAGCTTCGTTCGTTTCGTGTACACAAATGTTAATGATAATAATAATAACACGGGCTCACAAATAAAAGTGTGTTGTGCCGGTGTCGAGATCCATCATTCCTTATGTATTTCGACCTTTTTGGTTATTGTGAGATTTATTGTTATATACGACATACATGTGCAAATATAGATGAGGTTGTATGAAAAAAAAATGTTCTCCTTTTTTAAAGTGGAGTAATCGCGATAACGACGATGACAACAAAAATAATAACGAACCGAAGGTCGTTTATCAGAATCAACTATAAATCCAATTCTTTTCCCAGTTTTATAAACAAAGATAGAAGTTTGCTGTGATCTGGACACAAGTCTATCAAATCTATTGGTTATCATTTATCAAACGTTATACTTTATTTCAGAGGATTTTATTCATTCCCTACTTTCAACTATCGGATTTTAATTATATGGTGTCGATCAATCTTTAGAGTTTAAACTCAGTCTCCGCGAATAGAATAACTTCAATTTAAGTAATTTTCATCTGCTCTTGAACCGACGAATAAATCACGTTTGCAATATTCTGTAACTAAACGTATACGTAATTTCAGGTTATGTTTGAGGAATTTTTATTACATCCTGACCAAATATATTCTTATACATGTCAAGCTGCGATGACTAACAAAACGTTTTCCTCTTTATGACAGCTGTATAATAAGCGTCGTATACGTCATAAAATTCTTACAAACTTTATCGACTCATTGCTCGATATGGCTTTTGGACGTAATAAGTTCTGGCACTCGAGTCAAGCGGCTTCCGCCCAGTTTCCCGGACCGGAACAATTCTCGGAAGTTGAACAACTCCTTGACTAGAATCGCGTTTATAATTATCAGTGATCCAGCGCGAAGGTTTCGCAATGATAAAGTCAATTAATTTACTCGTTAATTGGCATTTGCGAATATTTATCAACCGAATTCACCATCCGGGGTGATATACACATATTTTACATATATGATAAGTAAGTCAAGTAAACATTTCGAATATTATGAACGGGGAATATGGGTTATATACATCCATATATGTAGTATACCTACATTCGACCTGACACGCATTTCTAAACACATACATTACCAGAGAATGACCTCCTATTCGAGGTCCATCGTCAAAGTCATAAGCTGCGAGTAAAATAAAAAAAGAAAATGTAAAGATACGACGACTTTGCTAAACGAATCTATAAAACGGTGACCGAGATGCGTTGAAACGTTGAATGCGACCGGCGTGATGCGGAGGCTTGTTAATTTTATCCCGCGGTCAGTTTAATCATCCAATTGAAACGGACTTGGATTGCCGTTGCAGATTATTTTCAAGAATCTGTATTATACCTATAGAAGTGCGACGAAGAATCTGAAAAGGAGGATTTGCGTAGGTGTCGTATTACGGTCTCAATTTTATTCAACCGGATTACGAGATGAGCTCTCAAGATTGCATACTATGCGTTATATGCATAGTGCAAGTTATCGGATCTTGCGGATTCACCGTACATGTACGAGAGAGAGAGAGAGAGAGAGAGAGAGAGAGAGAGAGAGAGAGAGAGAGAGAGAGAGAGAGAGAGAGAGAGAGAGAGAGAGAGAGAGAGAGAGAGAGAGAGAGAGAGAGAGAGAGAGAGAGAGAGAGAGAGAGAGAGAGAGAGAGAGAGAGAGAGAGAGAGAGAGAGTTGCCATCTTCGATGACATCACGGGAAGAAAACTAGGGCAAGATAACCGAGCTCCAGTTTCTTTCTAGCGGTTCCCTTCTATAGCACAGCTACAGCAACTCACAATATAGAATAGAATTACAAATACACAGCACATACCCAGCGAAGGATCTCGCGTACTTACATATGTAGGTTGGCATTTATCTATAACATTGGCGCTCATCGCTGCATAACGCCTGCCAGTTTATATATTAATAAAAACATTGCAAGAACGTTCTATTGAATACATATTACGAAAACCGAGACGAATTTTGAGCATGAAATTAACTGTCTACTGGACTTGAGCTGTGATGAAGAATTGTATCGCGTAACGCAATTGTTAACCAAACCTTTGTTCCCCAAACTGCGACTGCACGATTGAGTGAGTCAGAAGGTTTTTCGCGCTTCCTGAACGGATTCCAAAATGAGGTTTTGCCAATATTGTACGGGAGAGGGGATTACATGCGGACGTAACCTTTGGGAGAAAATTTTTGCGCCAGTGAGGGGAAGTCCGAGGTCTCATTCCTTATAGGTGGTGCTCTGTTACATAGGTGCCTAACTATTTATCATCGGTTAACGTGTATTGTTCACAAGGACTGCTTTCACTTCCTTGCGTTCTTCGGGGGCCGATCGGCACGTAGAGAGCCCGTTTCGTGCGATTCATCGTCTCCTAATATTTCGCAAATGTGTTCAGACCGCGGTGAACGCTAAAAATATAATCTACTTGGACGGTATGTCTTTTCATATAATTTTCATCGGGTTATTTATCGATTTAATTTCTTATTCGGTGTCTCTGGTGAATATTAAGATGATTTTCATCGGTTAGATATCTATTTTCATGCAGCAAATATATATAATCCATGCATGCACGATGTCCCAATTCTTTGGAATTTGTTGATCTTCTTTTAGATTATATACAGCATATCGTAGAGCGAGGTATTATAACTTTTTTTTATACAGGCAAACATCGACTTTCGCTGTGTCATCGTATATATAATACGATAAATTCCGAGGAGAGACGGAAGGGTTCGTTGCGCACACGATGCGGTGTAACGCGTTGAATGAAAAAATTATCACACTGTGGCTAGTGTGCTTAATAAAAACCTCGAATTACGTCATATTACACATATACACATATCGCGCCTTATTAAAATTATTTAATGTTATAGCGTGGCAATCGATTTGTACCGTTTTTTTTTCATTACAACTGCATATTTCACAATCTTGCTGTACCATCTCGTACATCTACGTAAAGGTTTAAATATATACGTGCGTGTGTGTATATAAACGTTACAAGTTTCATCAATCAAGTAGGTATATTTATAGAACAACAAACACAATTGACAATCGTGTAAAACGGCGGGATGGTAAAATAATTCGCAATTAATACGTCGACGTGTATAAACGTCGCGGCTGGCAAGTGTATCGACATTCAAGATAGATTTTAGTAGGTCGTAAACGTCAACGGCTGATTCACAATCGCGCGGGGATAAATTTTGTAGCATTAATATATATATATATATATATATATATATATATACTCGTATATATATATATATATATATATATATATAGCGGAAAAGATTCGAGAGAAGATGAATGAATAGTAAATAGTATTTATAGTATTAATAGAAAAATATTTTTCCTCTCCCGCGTTATTTATCGTACCGTCGCTAATTAAGGGTATATTTTAACGGTGGCACGGTAAAACGGTTCAAGTCCAAGCATTAAGATTTTTCAGAAGAGCATGAAAACTGTTCCAAAATTTGATTAATTAATAAAAATAATAATAAAGTACTTCTTAGAGATTTTCATGCTCTTTCAAGTGGCCTAAGCCCCGATTCAGTCTAGCAATCGACATCAAAGAAAATGACTGCTGAAAATCGATTTTCTTCGTACCAGTGTAAGTGCAGGGGTTCGTGCCAACGTTTTTCTTTCTTTTTACTTTAGATGCGGATTAAAATGATTGGATGCCAAATAATAAACTCTATCACGCCAATTAGCTCAAAGATCAACCGTAACGGTTACAATTGATACTTATTTATTTTTCCACCCCAAATTAGTTGCGAGAACTTTGAACTAGCTGCTCAACCGATAAGGCAGAAAGTTTATCGATCACACAATATATAGTCGTGTGTAAAGACAGAAGGTGCATTCAATTATTCTTTAATAAAATTCATAAAACCCAATGTATGGTGGTCACAGTATAACATACACTGCTGCTGGGTTTCGTCGAAATAAACGATCAGAGCCGTTACAAGGCAAGAGCGATATAAAGAAAAAAAACGTGCATAATTGCAATGTACGGATGCGCGTTGTAGGTATAACTATAAATTATATAAACTGCTGCTGCAGGGTTATGAGTGGGTAAAAATTACCCATAACACCTCTATCCATACACAATATTTGCACATAGGTATATATATGTGTAGTGAAATCGCGCAACCTTGGTGAAAGGTTACCAGAACCGCGATGATTCTCAGCCTAGCTATTGCCACCTACATTTGTGTAGACTCGACGATTAGCCGATGCCGCGTCAAGATTTTCTGCAGGATCGTTGAAACCTGATTTGTTTTTAATGGCGAATCGATGCACGCGACTTCGCGGTGTTCAAACCACGTGTATAACGCAGGCTTCTCTTCTCCGCCACGTCGAGAGGTGTATAAATGTGTACGTGTATACAGATTATAACCGAACTGAAATTAACTCGTAATTTAATACCGTTCGAGAGCTGGAGCTCCCTGAGATATAATAAGACACTTCACGCGTTCTCCTTGCTCCGTTGCAGCGAGTCAAGCTGGCCATTGTCTGTCCGGCTTGTATCGTGTTTCATAATAACTTTAGCTGTGCAATGCCCAAGAGCTGTAATGCGACTATATTATCGCGTCACGATTCGATTGTGCTGGGATAATTTTATTTTATTTATTTATTTATTTTTTCAATCTTTTTTTCCTTTGGCAGAAAGTAGTTATTTCTGTTCTACAGGTAACAAGCCGCGAAAAGAAAGAAAATATATTTCTTTCACAGCTATCCTGCAATGTTAAAATGCGGTGCTGAAGCGGTAGCTGTATATAATTATACGTCATCGTTCCGAGTGTATTTCAAAACACGAGAGTGTGATGCACGGAAAGTTTATGAGTAAGGTAGGTACGTCCGTATTGCAGCGGTGGCAAAAACTAAGCAACAGCAATTCTGCCTGCTGCGAAAATCGATTAGTTTTTTTTTTTCCAACTCTTACACGAATACAAAATGTGTTAAGAACCGCGTTGCTTTTTTGTTCCCCGAGAGAGGTGAGCAACATTCTTTCGAAGACTGAATCGACGAAAAAGTCACGCTTCGGTTTGGTTAGACGGAAATTTGACTATCGCATATATCACTAAAACTGGCCTCGCGATTAGAGGCGATAATCAATCGTGATGAATATTGGACACATCGATCCGTTGCCTGTAAGATGTGCGTGCATACTTTATACCGCAGCAGAAAATCAGAATATTATAAGGATGAATAAATTTACTGTAAATTTAACCGCAACACGACCGAATTTACTTATACACGTATGTCGTATATGATAGTTTATTATTTACATACACGCGACGAGTATGTATAATCACATTTACGCAAATATATACAACATTCGTGAACATAAATAATACAACCGGTCGCAATAAAAAAAAAAAAAAAAAAAAGGAAGAAGAAAAAACAAATGGCAAACGTTTAACCGCTAATTTCGGCAATCGTTAATGAATTTTTTTTTACTCCCGCGCACAGACGAAAACAGCTAATAATAAATACGTGACTGCGTTCACCTGCAGCGATTCTGGTGGGACAAATCAGCGGTTCAAGGTTTTTAATAGCGACTGGTTTCGACGCTGCATGGCGCGATTCTACCAAGGATATACTTTACAGACATATACGCCCATTCGTAAGAGACGGATTTAGTTGCAATCAGTCACATCTGGTTATCTTCTCGATCTCACACTCTACCGGAAGATATGTTTTCCCGAGTTAAGCGTGTCGGCGAGCTAAACGCCTGCACTAGGTACCAACTACAGCTGCTCTGAGGTATAAAACCACTAATTGTAAGTAAATGTATACGATGAATGTACGTAACGTGTACGGTGTATTACGGAGCAACGTAACGCGAACGATGACGAATAAAGACAGTCGGTTGATCGTACCATGTAACTATTAGTCGAACCCCCCGTTGAAAAAAAACTAATCGATTTGTTTCTTCATGCCTAGCCTCTTTCTCTCGATATTTTTTTCCTCTCTCCGATATCACGTGCATAACGTAACGGTCAGATACCAACGGCCTGCAAATCATTCGATTTTTCGCACTCCGACTATCGTACTTATATATTACACGAACGGTATGCCATGCATCGTTCTCTTTCGGCACGCTCGCTTCGTTTCAAAGCCGGAGGCGACACGCCTGACGAATATAAACGCGGTGGTAGACCCGTTGTCCGGCAAATTCAATTGTTCTCTGGAGCCGTCGAACTGGTTACCAGAGAGAGAGAGGGAGAGAGAGAGAGAGAAAGAGAGAGCTGGAGAAGGAAAAAGCGACAGAGAAAGAAAGAAGCGAAGTCCAGATTGGAGATTGGAGAGCAAGGGCTCGTATCCATACCTCAGCGTTTATCCTACAAGCTCCTCCATGCGACAAAGTCGGGAGTAATCTGACCCGTCTAGATCTCGAGTGACGCCTGCGCCTCATCGTCGTCGACGATATAAGTTAACTTGATATCTGACGTTTTTTTTTTTTTTTTTTTTTATCAATATTATTTTTATTCTTATTTTCAGATCGGTTCAGAACGCTGACAGCTCCGCAAGTTTGCAGGGATATTATTATATATGAGTTACGGGCGCCGGTTTGAAAGATTTATCGAATAACCTCGTGGGTACAGGATCTGGATATAGTATATCGCCCTAGATATTGTGCAATTTATCGAGAGCCGTGATCTAGGGAACATATAACGTTGTTTCGTTTTCTTTTTTTTTTTTACAATTTTTTTTTCATTTTATTCGTGGTTTTTCATCTAACCGAATACTCTAATCATGCATTCTCATATGGAGTGTTTTTAAAAAGAGTAGCTGAAATGTCTGATCATTAAAAAAATAGATACGACGTCTGAATGATAGGAATTTTGCTAGCTTCGGTCCCAGATACTTTGTTAGAATTGCGTCTATACGATGGACTGTACATCGTACAATCCGGCAAATCAGATTCGTATTGTACAGAAATAACTGAGGCGGGAAAAAAAAGCAAGACATCGAATTTACAAAGTAGAGTTATCTCCTTGCGACACCGAGTATAATTATCACGCTTATCTCTAACCCAAAGAACTTTTCTAAAGACCAGAATAAAACTCGAGCAACGCTGAACCTGATTTCTTTCCGCGAATGCATATACATAATTATAATCTCTAACTAGACTGGTGGAATTACGTCATTGCTTCATTTTTTCCATGCAGGAAATACGTGATCTGCGACGCCGTATCATTTTAGGTAGAACGATCTTTCTTTATCCGACAAAACAACGTGGAACGAGTATACAAAAAAAAACCCTAAGAAGCTTGCGAAACTGGTAAGACTGTATGGTATAACAGAAAACAAGAAAAAAATATAAAAATATGAAACGTATCTTACTCGACAGATAACGTAGATACGGTGCAGAAACAAAAAGTTTGGAACGATATTGTCTAACATATGACGTAGATTCTGTGTTACATGAAAGTTTTGGCTACGGTCGTTTTGCGTATATGTGAGAACGATTACAAAGTCGTGACCCTGCGGCGAAAGAGGGTTACGAGAAAAGGAAGATGAAAATTTTTCAAGTACGCTCCAATTATCCGGGTACGCCTTGGCTCTGCAGGATGTTGAAGAACCGTAGACAGCCTGGCATGACGACCAAGTAACGTATATAATACGTGTAACCGAACAAAGAGTTCGCCGCTTGCATGTAACACACGGCTTGTGACCGACTTTATGATACCGTTGAACCCGCGTTGTTACGGTTCGTACAAAGAGTTGAAAACTTTAAAAGACAAGGTATCGGGGTATAAAAGTTGAGGTTGAGTGCCTCTTAATACTCGGGATGAAAAGGAAAAAGCAAAAACAGTGAGAAGACGAAGGAGGGGGGAAAGATGAAGACCCAGTTTGAGTCGGGTCATGGGCCGGAAGTGGCTACACGTTTCGAAAGAAACTTCATCAAATTTCCATTTCCTGTTTTCGAAACATAATTGACGCGCTTCTGACGATATGAATTATTTTGACCATACGTCGCGTCCTTCTCCCGCAACTGCAATATCGATGTATTTTGTAACCCGCAGCGTTTTCCGCGTACGTGATGCCAAGAACATCTCAGTCACGTCTTGAGTACGTCGATATCGTGAGAATCACATTCGCGGGATGCGAATTCATCGTTATTTGAAATCGATTATACTTGAATAAATAATAAACAGAGGAATTGATAAAGTATACCTGCACAGGATGTCAACTTTCGATTTCAAAACTTTCATACACCTTTCTACATATGCAAGACCGAAAGTTAAGAATGACCAATGCATATAACAAGTCATCTCTAAACAAGCGAAAATCTGCAAATGATCGTAAAATTCGAACGACTACACGAATTCTGAGACTTTGAAACGAGTTGGTATAGTTGAAAAAAAAAAAACCATCAACCGGTTTCAAGGTATGAATTTTTCTCGCGAGGAAGGTGATTTATTGAAAGATGATCCGTGAACTTTGGTCTTTAGTTGAGTCGATTTTTTTTGTATCTCTTCCAAGTTTCTTCTGAAAGACGACAGATATTTCACGAATCTTTTTGGGCTACACAAAAATGTATGTTCCATACATATTGCATTTGCGAATAAGAAGCGAGTATATTTTTCTACATACTGTTTTACATTTATTATACTTAATATTGGGGAATTCTTCCTACTTTCACCGCCAGTAATATTATTTTAGGTACCAACGACCTTGCCTAAACGGTAAGACAGATATACGTAGTATACCCGCAGTTTGGAATAAACTTGACTATTCATCGACTATAATATAGAAATTTTCACAAATCAACCTATAAAATCGTCGAGTTGCTTTCCGATTTCACCTTGTACAATATTTCCCGCTCTCTACCGATCGACTGATAGATTTATATCCGCGTAGATTTATCGAGTGAAAATCATTGATCCCAAGATCGAAAAACTCTCCGTGTCTTCTCCGAAGTTTTTTCCTTAAAATTCTTCGCTCATGTTCTATTTGACAAACACGTAATCGGAGGATCTTAAACTCGACGCGGGATGATAAAATTGAAATTGGCACTAGGCCAGCCCGTCTCCCATCCCGTCATCGTCGCCGTCGTATAACGTGTATCCCCGTCCAAGCAAACTTCATCGTGATCCACGATTATTACTACTACCATTAAAAATTACGGCCCGTCCCGTTCCCCGATACCTTCGCGTTCCTGATGGGGTCGTCTTCTCGCAGGAGGAGCACCGGTCCGTCTTCTCCTTGCGTAGGTGTGAACAGGCACGATAAGTCTGGGCCTAGGAATCAAGAATCCGCCCTGACCGTTCCCGTTCCCGTTCCCGCTCCCATTCGTCCTGGTCCCCTTGCCCTGACCATTGTCCGAAGCGTCGCTGTCGGTGGTGAGCTCGCTGCTCGACCTGGGCGAACGGTGCTGTTCAGGGGATGTGGAATCGCCGTCAAGAACGCCTTCGAGCTGGGATATCACCTTGGCGTACGGTTGCCTAATATCCCCCTCGGAATTGCGTGTCACCGACGAATTCCTCGAGGTGTTAGTCCAGTTAACACCGCACTCTCGCCAGCTGGCTTCGTACAGCAATTCCATGGCACGGCCTCGAGTCGCATCCGGGTCCAGAAGCAGCTCCGGGTCCTCGAGGACGGCGCGACCCGGGTAATTTCGGACCTTCATGTTCGGCGTGGGTTGCGCCAACCTCTCTTCCAAAAGCTCGTATCACGGTGTCGGATGGTACCCGAATCACCAGCGACTCGTGCCGGGCGGTGAAATCCGGTTGCGTCCCGACAGCCGCCTTACACCAGTATCGTCCAAGTTCCTTTGTTATTCGCGAGGTCCACTGTCGTGCAAGCTGCAAGAGCGCGAACGGCCGAAGCAAGGCTCGTTGGCTCCGGAGGTCGTAGGCGGTTACAGTCAAGCAGTCAGGCAGGCGAAAAGGAGCGAACAAACCACCGACTAGCGGTACATCAAGATGTGGGAGGAATACGCGGTGCACAAAAGACGGTCATTCAAAATTCAGCTGTGATATACCGTTCTACCTGCAGTGATCGGTCGACGAGTAAACGTCATCCGCACGACCTTTGACGCCCGAGCAGCGCGAACGCGATTACGAACCTGCGGACGACCCAGAGATCACACGATTTACACACGATCGACGACCAAGGATGATTTCACTTTCGATTTACTCGGTAACAACTAGGAAAGAACCGTATCTCGTCTCACCACGCGGTGTTTACGCGACCTCGGAACTCGATTTCACTGAAAATCGTCGACGACGACGACGACGACGATGCCGACGTTGACTTACACTCCGCGTCAGCCGTCACCCGTCGGTCTGGCAAGGACAACGAGCTGCAAGTTGTGCCATGCCGGACATGGTGTAGGCCCTCTCGGCACGTATAGACTTCACTGACAGAGGGACCCGGGGCTGGTGAAAACTACGCCCGCGAAGACCCACTCTGCCCCGCGTACCCTCTCCAGCCACCACTGGGCCGGCTATTCACCAGCTCCCACTGCTGCTTTACTCGCCGCTCGCTAACGCGAGAGAAAGGATAGCGGTTCTCATTCAGCGAGTTGGATTTACTTCGACATCCGCTGGTAACCACATGTTCGCGTCTATGTACGTACAAATCCGTTGCTCCGCCTGCAGTCTTCGGTCTCACGGTCGTTTTCCGCATCGATACGAGAGCTTCGCCTGTTATTCCCGCAGGTAAGCTCCGTCGCATTGTGCCTGCGCATTTCTCGCGCTGCCCAGGTATATAATAGTGATAACAACAACAATAATAATAACGAAACCAGCGAGCGAATCTTTAATTTGCCTGCACACGCGGTATCGTGTATAAGCATACACCCGCATCTTTGTACGATTAAGAAGTGCTCAACCCTTCGAAGGGTCACTCTGTTCGTTATTTTGAATACGATAGATTCATTTTCAAAATGGAGATCACCGAACATGCATAAACGAACGATGCGAGTATACATGTTTGTACGTATAATGTAGGTAGCGTGAATTTACTTGGCGAGAGGAGAAAAGATTGTGATAACCTATACTGCACTGCAGCGATGGTTTCAAGGTTTCCGAATAAATGTAGGTATTGCGAGAACCGTGCGACGACTGCACTTATAGTTCCTTTCTCTTTCCATGACGTTGAAAGTGACACTGATCGTATAGATATGGATTTAACAGTTAGCGTCACGACTTGATAACTCACCTTCCATGACGAAGACGATGGAACCGACATCACCTTCGCGTATGATTACCGATCCAGCCGGAAATGTAACGGGGTACATGCAGTCAACGATCTCCCGGATCTGGGTGAGCTCCAAATTCTTCATGAAGTCATTGTCTAAAATCGCAGCCTTGATCAGCTCGCGTGACCTTGATGGTAAAAAGAATGGAAAAACATCAAGATATTACTTGTGATAATTAAATTATATTCTATGGATATTATACTTGTACAGGTATTACCGTTGGTATATCTCGTCTCTTGATAATCTTTACAATACGATCTGTATACGCCGTATCAGATTCATCGTTCCATATCATTTCATAGTGAGCAATTAAAGAGTACGATAATGTGTGGTAATATGTACAGGTAAAGGTGTAACTAATATTATCCCGAAACTCCGGTATTGTATGGACAATTTTTTTTAAACAAGTGCGGTTGTAAAACTCCAGTTTACTACTAACAATCACGAATGATTGCCACTGCGGGAGAAACGGCATCACGTTTAATCACTACCTAATTCTCAAAGTTTTTAGGAACTCCGTACAGACGGCACGCTTGGCTAGAGATTATTTAATAGAGTGTGCGTGGCTTACATTTAAACACGACGAGTTACAATATGTATGTCCTTTACATAACACTGTTCGTCCACGAAAGACGAAACAAATTGATCGAGTGAAAGAATTAAGGTTACATTTCGATAATTTAAAACATGAAACCTCCAGTCGGTTTTCATCATATTCGAGAAAAACTTTCAAAGCTTGAACTTATTGAAATCCATAAAACTTTTGATCAATTCTTGACGCATTGTAATTTGGAGGTTTATAATTACGTACGTGATTCCACATATCAGCTACACAAAGATTGGGAATATAAAAAGCACTTTCTATGCTCAACGAAGTCGGAACTAGACAGTCCTCAAAATTTTGTTCACATATTTCTGTACTATCGTATGTTCCAGCAGCAAGACAGGGTTTCTAAAGCTTTTGATAATTGCACTTGGCAATTTGATAAAAATAACTTCAACAACTTCAATAATTTCAATACCATACTTTGATAACTGGCATGAAAAAATGTGTAAACATAATGCAACAAAGATTGCAGAACGTGTTCTAACATCGTCTTACACCTGCTTCACGGAAGACCTGTTAATACAGCGAGTCCTTTTTTATTCTCCGTTCGTTTCCTTTTCTCCCCACCATTAAGGTACCTGTAGTAAGCCCCCCGGTTACCGGCAACCTTCAACTCCCTACAGACACCGAAATTGAGAGGATTGAGAGCCATAAAAAGCCGGCGTATCACCGGCATTGCTAGTCGCGCAACGCGCTCTGCGCACCAGCTGTAACGCACCAGGTAGTGGGGCCCACGGATTTCAGTCGAACGTGGCGTAAGGGGGGCCCGACGATACGGACTCGGTTGAATAGACGCTGCCGAGCTTTTGCCGTAAGTAAGTAAGTAAATAAATAAATATACAGGTAAGTAAGTAAATCTATAATCAATCGCACCGTTACCAAAGAATCGGCGTCCTTGCAAGGACGCTTTGTGACCACCTGTTCGAACAATCTTGTTGAAACGAAGCAAACGAAACTGTTTAATTCGCGACGATCGATGCGTGATGCAAATGCATTACACGCCTGCATTGTCGTGTGATGATCGTGCTCACCGAATCGAACGAATTATCCTGCTCTAGCAGTGAAAGTCGAAGAGTGAAAATCAAAGTATAATGCACGCCATGCAGTCTGTTTATATACAGCTTGCAGCCTATTGACGCGAATTTATTATGCGAATATAATTGGTGAATGTACGGGGTGGAGGTACCTACATGTCGTTAGCGATCTCGATACCTCGGACCGATTTTCAAGACTCTCATCGTTACAGTAAAGTAGCGTCTCTTTATCGCGATCCGCATAATTAATTGGCGAGGATTAAAGTAGCGAACTCGCATACATCCCGATCTGCGTATGATAAGTGGCGAGGAATTCGCAACATCTAACGAAAGTTGCGGGGTTTATTCATGACTCAAGCGGCGCTAATCGGTATCTTACCTAATTACTTTCTCTTTTCTAGTACAAGGAATTGGAGATATTTTTATGAAAACTGTATTATTTTCTACAGTTTTGTCATTTCTTTTTTTCCGTCAACACATTATTTAGAAAACCAAATCGAACTACCGTTTGCAGAGTTCCTTGCAGTCTGTTTCAGGGACATAATGCGAGGCGTTGATACTGTACGATACCCGACACGCTTTACCGAGAACAATAAACTCGTTTCTGGAGATTTCAGATAGTTGAAAAATTTTCACACCACGTCCTTGAATCTCTTGCCTGACCTAAACTCTCTACAATATTATACGCAAAGCGGAGAGAAATTAATATCGTAATTATGAGAGCCCTATGCATGCACAGTACGCTATAAACCGAATCAGGGTATACGTGAGAATTGTTTCGAAACTTGATCATTGCATTTTTCATGAACCTACGGACATGTATAATAATACAAGTACGCGGTCATTCGCGATGTTGAGAAACTGGATGACGATGGATATATACGGATACGTAATTTATGTTTCTGCGGTTATCGCTCAACGATCTCTTGCGCGGCAATTTTGCGTTTCTCTAGCATACTCTGGTTAATTTTAGACGCTTATCATTGCCCGGAAAGAATAAACCACTATACGTTATGTGAGTGTGTTCACGTATGTATAAAACTACGGATATATGCCAGGAATAAACACAGCGATCTCTCCAGATTAAATGAATAAACAAGCAGTTTCAATATTTTTTTTCACCGTATCAAATTTCGCGCGGAGCTGCAATTTAGACGGAACACCGACCACAAAGAGTTTCGATGATCGGCGTACAATCTACATATAATGCCGGGCGATTGTAATCTAGCTTGATACAGGAAAAAAGAAAAATAACGAAGAAAAGAAATGAGAGGATCCCAGCCGCAATATAATTTTACGTGATTTTAAACAAAGACCTGCGCATAAATCTACACGAGTCCAACGGGAATGTATTAATCCAGCAAGCCAACACCTAACGGAAGGTTTCTAAAAAAAATAAAAAAATAATCTGAGTTTCTTCTAGACACGCCACTCGTAGGTATTATTGCATTGCGAGTATCTCATATTTGTCGTATACGCGCCACCGTGTGAACGCAATAAGTTGCGGTTATTATACCCTTGGTAGTACAGCCGAATTAATTAGCATCACAATTAAACAAGTTGCGTAATCTGCACTTCGAAGTGTTTTATTTTTTATAAATTTCGATTATTTCCCATTACGCGACTAAGTTTCGAGAACAGTAAAAACGAAATTCCATCATCGCCATCGTTCGTAACAAACGATAGAGCGTGATGGCGTCACAGATCATTCGCGAAATCCATGTGCGTTGAGTTGACGTGATTTTCACATTTAATAGTCCTTAAATGGACTCCGCACAGATACACTTGCTCGTTAATATATTACGCCATCGGAGATACTCGGAATAGCTATATATATATATATATATTCATGCCTGTATACTTGTAGAGATACTCGTGTTAGCAGCCTTGAAGAGCCTGCAGTGAAGTGTCTACGAGCGAATAGAACCGCTTAAGATGAAGAAAGAATAAGACGAAAAAAAAGAAATCACATATAAATAGGTATGTTATTATGCCCGCGAAACGCTCGGTTGGTTGGTCGCATGCTTCACGTATTATTTACGAATTTTTGAATTTCATTTTTGCTTTTAAATGTAGCTATGCAAGTGTTCCTGGCTCTCAGTATCGTCATCGTTATACTATCGTCATTGCATACCAGACATTTGTAAAAAAAAAATTGTTAGATCTCATGAATATGAAGAAAGAAAAAATGTATTATACATATGAATATTTACACATAATTCATTATAACCAAATATCGGCGAGAGTATGGGTACTGTGCGGATAATATTCGCGTTTAGTATTCGCATTGTGCGGTATATACGTCAACGGAAGCGCCGCAAAAACGGATATGTTAGGGGCACAGAGACGTCGTCTGCGTCAGCAGGCCGCGTTATCCCGTTTCGAAAGAGTTTCCGCAGGGTCGCATTTGTATGCAACTCCGATAACCTCGAGCATAACGAGCAAAATACGCGATTGTGTGAATTTCCGAGAAGAAAGGCCGCCGTCCGCGGCATCGAAGCGATTTGATAACAAAGGGCCAAGGAATACATACGTAGATAAACGATAGACACGGTTTGAACAGAGCGACAAATTGCAGGGATCTCGTATACCGGCTGCCGGCATTGTCACTGCGACGATTTGAAAACGTGATCGGTCAAAAACCGGCGCTTTCGGGCTTTTACTCATCGATTATACCTTTGGGGTTTGCTGAACTTGGCAACGGGCCTGGAGTCTTTCCTTATGGGTTCGGCGGAGATGGCCTGCCTTTTGGGCCTCTGTCCAGGACCGAGGGGCCCGGTGGACATGCTGTACTCGACGATCTGCCGAAACTTGTCGATCTCATTTTGCAGATACCGAATAGTTTCGTCCCGCTCATCAAGCGCTTTCTCAAGGGCCTCGACGGCCTCGTCTCTCCGTCGGAGGGTCTCCGTTCTCTCGTACAGGATCCTCTTCAAGTCCCTGACCGACTCCATGACACTCGTTGACGCTGACCGTCCACGCTTCACGTTAACACAAGTCTTTTCCAGTTTGTCGCCGATTTCTTCCCGATCCTCCGTAGCGAGGAATGAATGATAGAGACACGTGGTGCCTCGTCTCGAACGGTGAAATAACTCCGGGACACTGACTGGGCGTCGAGAGCCGGGCCGAAAATCCTCGTCCTTGTTCCGCCCGTTACTGGGGCACGAAACGTTGGCCGGAGGCCGCAGCGGCGGTGGCGGCCGCGTTTCTGTGAAAGGCGCGCATCCCGACTTCGGTGCTCGCTCCCCGAAGGATTCAATTGGTAGGTACCAAGCGTTTTAGGTCCCGGTATGTACGACGATCGTCGTTCGGCTAGGTGTAGAGTCACGAGTAGGAAGAGCGCCGAGCGTCGGGACGAGCGGGCGTCGATGACTGAGGTGGCGGGCAGGAAGAGGTGTAGCGGCAGCCAGCGTAGGGCCGAACGAACGGCGTTCTATTTTTAAAATAATTTTCAATATCTATATGTATGCACGTCGTACGAAAAAGAGTGTCCTGACTCTATCCAGCCTCTCTCGTTCGCGAGTTCAACAACGGCCGCCGCGGGTGATCTTTCTTTCGTTCTTTCTTTCCTGCTTCCTTTCACCTCGACGACGACGACGCTTCGGGACAATGACGGCCGTTTTTCGTATTTCGTTTCTTTTTTTTTTCTTCTATCTCGTCGATGTATCTAACGCACGAACTCCTCTCAAGTACGCGGCACGAGTCGGCGGGATTTGCTTGGCCCCCGGCTCTCTCGTCACACGCCGCAACGCCCTAGATTCGCGGCCGCGACGGCCATGTGGTGAACGCCTCACGATTGCCCACCGAGGACCGTTTGACATGCGCGGCGACGAAGACGAAGGCGGCAGCGGTCGTTCCGTCGACGAATTGCGTTCACCCGATGTGCAGCGATTTTACTCGCGGGACGAATGACGGACTTATTGTAAGCGACCGACAATGTGACGAGAGTGGTTAACTTTGACGCGATGGAAACATTGCGGGAGAAGAAAATCTGCTCTCTTTGACCGTGACTCGCACAGAATCCTTCAAACGAAATTTAGTTGTTTAGTTATTTCTCTTTTCTTTTTTCTACAAGAAAAAAGGGGGTACGGGAAAATTTCTTTCCGAGAGAATAAATGATTCGAACAATTCAATTCAACTCTCTTCGTGGCACGGCCACTATCAGTTTCTGTAATTTTATTTTCAAAGCTCACTTTTCCGCGGGATAATTTCAGAGATTTTGATTTATTGTTAGTGACGCGACTCACTCTTGTATCTGACACGCGGTGCGTATGCTGCTCGGATTTACAACATGTGTATTATTTAGAAGGAGGCGGGTGCGGTACCGAATAACTGCCAGCCAGACACGTACTGGGTCGCAATATTAGCTCGGCTCCGACTTTTGCCTCAAGGAACAGAATCAGCCGGCCGGCCGGCGTTGTCCTCTCCCCGCTTTCCTTCCCCTTCCTGATGCGGTTTTTCCATACCGGGCAAAGACCGCAACCTGCGTTGGACGTCGTCGTTGCGCTGCTGCTTATACACACCGTAGCTGGCATAATACGTACCTATGTATTACATAGTAATACGGTGATTGCAAGCTTGTGTTGCGCAATTTGCATTTCTTCGCTTGTTTACCTCTTTTTTCTATCATACCTATGTTTGTGCACTTATTCCTTCAAAGTGCGGCCCGCAAACTGCAACATAACGCCGTGTATGCGGAACGATAATTCCCGAAGGAATTCGATTGGGCCGCGAGAACTTTGGGCGATTAATACAAACATCTCGCGGGACGGTCCAGCAACGGGATTTTTGGTCACCCCGCGTTCTTTAGCTTAACAATTAGCGATGATGACAGCGCGCAGTTGCTTGCTGTAGTCTCATCGTCTGTTATTAATTGTATCGGATTTATTTTAACGATTCATTAATGAAACTATGCGCCTTGCACGACTCTGCGAGTGATGATTTAAAGTAATGATTCAAACCGCCGCCACCTCGTTTACCGCGTATTTAATCAGCCTTTTTCCTCTATAGTCTAACGTCTCGCGATGAATATAAAAATAAAAAATGAAGTGATTATGAACGTTAAACAGGAAAACCACGCTGATAGGAGCATTGAATTCTACATTTAAAACAAACTTTCATATCCATTTATATGCTCGAAGTGTCTAATTTCAATAGTCGTATTTTTTATTGACTCATTGTCAGTTTCCGGCGGGGTTCAACCGAAAGCATATGTATGATAAATCAAGTGGGAAGAAGATAATAACATGTAAAAATAATCAAGACAATAGCGAAATTTGATGGACATTTCTCAGTATTATTACTGCATAAATTAAACCAGATGTTTAGCCGACGAATTTTGTCACGTGGATAATTATAATTATTAACCTTCAGCGTGGTTACCTGCAGGCCTTATTTCCACAATTGGAGGTCGTAATAAAACCACAATACATAGTCAATCGGATTAAGATTTGATCCGAAATTATTTCAGGTAGAATTTACATAGTAACCGCCGATCGTAGAGGTTTGATTTCGTGTGTGATGGTTTCGGTCTAATGTATGCATAATTATATTGGATATCATATTAGAAATAAAAATCAATCGTAGGAAAGACAAAAATCAGAAAATATTAGTCTGTTTATAAAAACGTAGAAAATTTATGATCAGATCATCTTATTTTCTCTGTTGTACCAGTTGGTAAGCGCGAGCAAAATATTTGATATCATTCGAATGTCAAACAAGATTTTGATCATTTCGTTGCCTGAATATATAAAAAAATGATACAGATTTAGTTCGTCATCGATTGGTGGACACTTGGTTGGGAGCACGAATTTTCTTACCGACGGCGACCTTGTTGTATTAGTTTGCGTGTGTAGTAAATCTGCTCTGTCAATCCGTTGACGGGACAGTGTGACTTTTTTCCATCAAGGAAAATCAGTATCATTACCAGTAGAGTTTTATTGCGATTAGAAAAAACCGTGCAGTTTTTCCCCACTGTTTGTTTCATGTACCGAGTAAGAATGGAAAAAAATACTCGTGATTACAAAGACAGATTTTTCTCCACAATTCCGATAATCATCGTGTATAAGATACTTGTAGTGCAGAGTGATATTCAACATACTTTAAAATTCTTCTACCAGAAACGTTCAAGATAACCAGTTAAATGTTTTCCATTTCATTGGACAATTATACTAACAACGACGGACCTTTACCCTGCTCTTTCTCTTTTCACGAATAGCAAATATATCGCAAAGCCGATATCGTTACGGTAAGTGCTGAATTACCGCACGAGTGAAGCAGAGGTAGTAAAAATGAATTGATATTACAACAGAGCAGAGCGACTAATACGCGTGTGCGTTGATATATGAGTAATGGTAATTATTAATAAAACTGACTGTACACACGGTACCAGAAGAACTAGATGTTAAAGAGCGTTGACACCGCGTCTGTTGCCATTGGAATGTAAAACGAGGTTTCAGTCCGATAACAATAATAAACGACTATTAGTATCAACGGCGTCGCTGCAATAGTCAGAGATCGTATCCGTATCGAAGCGAACATAAAAAAAAAATATATATATATATATATATAACAAATAGGTTTCGTAACGGAGAAACAACAAGGAACTGTGCGAGCTTTGTTTAGAGTAAGAACCAATTTCTTTACCGACCGAACCGAGGGGCAAGCAATGTAAGCGTACCAACTACTAGCAAGGCACGCCGAAAAGAAGACCAAGAAATAAGCCGACAGGATTGACCTCGAGAAGGCGCCACCGCTCGGGGAATCCATCTCGAAGCGATTACCGCCGATAGGTATCCACGCATGTGTGTAAGATAAAAAAGACGAATAGGAAAAAAAATCATACGGCATACACACAGAGGTGAGAATCCGAGCTCTGCGTACGTGGGCGACGGCGTGGAGTCAGCAGCACCGGCTGGTCCTCGGCCGTGTGTGCGAGTGGTTTTAACTTTTAAAATGTCGCCAGTGGCCGTGACAGGATCTATTTTTAGCTCTTGGCGAGATAAGCGCGGGCGGCTGGAGGGGGGAATTCGGAGACGGCGCGAGCCGGGGAATCGGTAGTCGGAGAGAGATGGGAAATAAGGGAATCAAAGAACTAATTATACGTGACGTCACTCGACTGGTTTCGACACCGACACAAGTGCAGCGCGTACAAATGCGGCAACGGCAGCGCCGGCAAGTGGGCCAGAAGAACCTCCCTTGATATAAACGAACGACGAGGACGTCGCCTCGGGCAATACAAATGCCGCGATCTACAGGCTTCGTGTCCTTAACGTACGTTACATCCGTAAGAAACGTACGAAAATGATACGAAGCGTGCACGTGACGTAAGACTGACCCACGCGTCGCGTCTCCTGCACAGGGCTTGGTAAAAGTTGTTAGATACGCGTAAAAAACAAATTTTGACATAATCTCCTGAGAACGCATGGCGTGAATACCGAGCGATTCTCGCCGTAGTCAGAAAAACCTCCTTCGCCGCTGCCGGTTACCGCCGACTTACCGATTCGCGAGTTTTAATCTCATTTATAAATATTACTTACGTGTGCGGTTTATTATCTTTTTAGAAAGCGCACAAGGACGTCTGGCGCATGCGTTCTCGTTTGTAAAGGAGCGGGTATCCGTGTGCTCCGTGCTTATACCATGTATTACGTGCATACGCGCATATCTGGGCATAAGTGCAAGTGCAAAACAAGCACTTGACGCAGCCGACTGAGCGGGGCGCCGAGGGGGGAGGAACAGAGGGGGTGCGAGGGTCCGGCAGGTGTTATAATACGCGTAGCTATTTGTCATACCTATCCTCCTCCATCTACCTTCGCCCGGCTGTCTGCCTACCGCCTAGATGTGTAGGCACACACGTTGTTACAAGAGAGCGTTTCAAAACAATTTGCCAACGGTGAAAAGGTGGGTGACCTTTAACCCCCTGACAGGGAAATCGCAGGGGCATCACCGCCACCTCGCCGCGTTCGCGTTGACGGCGTCAACGTATACATATGTGCATTATGCCTTGAACGGACTCTAAACGTCGGAGCCGTGAGTAGCGACCAATTATTTTGATTACTCGGATTATTTATACATGTTTTTTGCATAATTAAACGACTCGGAGAGTAGACGCTATTTCGGACAACTCGCTGCAACAAGTAGTAGTGGTAGTAGCAGTAGTAGCAAGTGAGTAACTCGGGCATGTCAGGATCGAGATAGACGAGGTGCTAATCAAAGTCAGGCGGCGAACCGGGCACACCCACACATGTGTTGGCATTACCCTGGTGAAAATGACGGATGGACAAACACGGTCCTGTTAAAACTTTGTCTAGTTTTTGTTTGCGTATTGTGTAGCGACCTAATCGAAATGTGTTCGTTAAAATACATTTCAAATACAATCGGGGAAAAAAGTCTAACGTAAATTTGAATAAAACCCTGTTCATCTACATGAATTATTTCGAGGGGCAGCCGTGGCAATAGGCGGACATCCGTAAGTCGGCTGTTTTGCAAAACGATCAATCTCTTGGTTTAGTCAGGCAAATTTTTCAAAACCGAATAAATCAACACCACGCGCTGCGTTTTATACGTCGAATCCTCGTTACGTCCCCGTCGTTGCTGGTCTCCGGTGGCGCTTGGCGCCTGTTTCATATTTCCTCAGATATACGCACGCATCTCATTCCGTTCTCCTTGTCTCTCATGCGCGCACAGGCGCACGCACACAAACACTTTCTCTCTCTCTCTCTCTCTCTCTCTCTCTCTCGCTGTCTATATCTGCACCTCTGTCTGTCGCACGACGAGAAACAACGTCTGGATGTAATGCAGTCGTGATAATAACAAGACAATAATTAATAACAGGGTGGAGGAGGGGCGGAGAGTTTTCGGGTTTAGAAGGGCGACGCGCCGCTGGGATGTATCTGCGATGATTTACCAACCTGTCGCTCTTGTCGATGACCACCAGCGGGGCCAGGACCTGCAGAGGAGGCTCAGCCGATATTCCCTGGGCCCGTTGCTTCCTCGGTTGAGGTTTCCCGGGCGTCAGAGGCGACTTAAAGGGCAGCACGCTCAGGAATTTGTCGAGGTGACTCCGTAGCTCCAAAATCTCGACATCCCGACGGTTAACCTCGGCCTCGAGCTCGGCGATTCGCTCATCCTTAACGCGCAGCAACTCCTGGAGTTCCCGTAGGGTGCTCATCGTTAAATCTCCGGGGCTCGGAACCCCGGTCGGTGGAGGTGCGGAGCCGTCGGTCACCGGGACGACGGACGCGGCCAGCTGCGAGGGGTCCTCCTCGTCGGCCAGCCGCTGCTGCGTCGACGAGAAGCACAAGGAGTCGAAGCACACGCGCATAGACACACAGGCGTCGCCGATACGACCACACTCGCCTCCGTTCATTCACTCAATCGCCAGTTTACTCCCGCGACGGATGACCTGTTGCGTTGGTACAAGTCCAGCCCGCGGACAGCGGCCACTGTCCACGGCGCATGCGTTTCGGTAGGCCTCTGGCGGTGTCCAGCCGGAAGCGTTTCCACCTTGGTCGGTAAGGTAGTTTCGCTCCGTCAGTCATCGCGGGATCTTTAAACGCGAGCGGCGACAACGGGCTGATCTAACGTTAGAAACAACGCTGCGTCGACCGTGGGTGCCTGCCTAGCTTAATAAAATTTTCTCCGACTACCGACTAGGAACGAGAAAGATCGTTTTTCCAGCTGATACCTCCTCGTTAAGGAAACTTTAGATACAGTTTGAAGACATCAGCCGTTCGGCTGAATTCATGACGTAATACAACGAGTTACGTTGATAGGGTTTACAGGATGAGAGGATTGATGGTTTGTTTGCATATGATTCGACCACCCACTTTCGCTCACTTTTGTGCATATGCTGTACCAGTTTATGGCTGTACAGGAATTCGTATAGAGATATGCAAGTTTTGGTATTAATGTAACGAATGATGAACGTTTTGCTAGTGGATTTGAAAAAACTTCTGCGGAATAAAAGTGTTCTTATTTTTTATCTCTGTTAATCTTTATTACTTTATAATGCCCACTTGAATTATCCTTCGGAATACCGATCCAATCCCGTTGCCGCCGATTACTATAGAAATAATGTACATATAATAAAGAAAGAGAATTTCGTCGATACCAGACCGAAAGTTTTCAATGAAGCAATAATAAACGACGGAATGCAGGAAACAGCACGGTCGATTGTTTGGGATGAAGGAGTTATTTCTGTGGGGATTGCCGCTCGTGACGAGTTCGAAGATCAAGCAATCGAAGAAATGCTGCGTAGATCGTGGAAAAACCGATCGCTTCCAGAAAAGAACAAATTCGAATATATCAAATCCGGAGACATTTTATCGATAGGTGATTATACATAGATTACTCATCGTTATTTACTTTTAGAGATGCTATAATTGTACAAAAATTGCAAAAATCATTCTTATCTCCACGTTTGTGTTTCACTGCATTGTACACAAGACACCAGCGTATTCTGATAATAATTAGTGATTTATAGATATTAGAATTTAATCAGCTATTCGGATCACGGTAAACCTTTCCTCAAACGCCAAATGGTTTTGCGGCATTATATCGGAACTGCCATGAGCAGCCCGATGAGCAGTCTTTATCGTTGGATTGAGATTAAGAATGTAACTAGTTTTCAAATTAATCTAATCAAACGCCTCTTCGAAACACACCAACCAAACCCCGTTAATGTACATGCAATCACATCTCGACATCGCATTCCAACGACATAATATGTAATTAACTCAGCGATCGATAACGATTTATACAAACGTCATGAAGTAGCTCTATCGAGTGTATTTACGGCGCCATAACGTAGATGCGTACACGCGCTGAGTCACGGTAGTTCATAAACTTATAAATATCCATGGACAGAACTTTCACTTCGCGGTCACAATTAACTCGGCGAAATGTCATGGAATATATCCACGCCACATTCGGGTCGATTTGAATTTTCATAAGGGATATATACATGTTGATTTTCAAGTTTCAAGAGATTGTCCCGGTATATATATTATACGTAGCTGCAATACATGAATCAGTAATTTTCATAATACTATGCTTCCAGACGTTGCTTATATGACCGAAAACCATAAGTATCGATTAGTCATATATTTCTGCACGGATGTAGATAGTAAATGAATAGACAATAACGTCACAGTTCAATTAAATCCAATTATATTTTATGGCTGAAAAACGTTTTCCAATTTTCGCTACGTGCTTTTGACGTTGACAATCAACCCACGGTCATATGGAAGTTTTCATGGCTGATCGTGAGCAATATGGCGATAGTAAAACTAATCAGCTGATCACTTCGAAATCATGATAAAAATATTAATGTAAACTGTAAAAAATTGTCAGTGTTAAAATCATCTAAAAATGGCCGATTTGGAATACTATAGAACAATTGTTATTCGTCAGATTCTCAACGACGCTTTTATTCTCCTGCAGGTGTTTGCGTGGATGTATAAGGTAGCTACATAACTAGGTGAATAAGACGCGTAAGTAATCCTGGAAGCTGAAGCAGAAGGCCCGGGAGCGTGCTTCGTTGTAAAGTTGAAGCATTGTCTCCGGCGTCGCATCTTGTCTAGTGACGAAGTTAGCTGATTGAACGCCCGGAGCGAAAGGGCGTGTAATGGATATACATAAGCCAGGGTAGCTGGTGGTGCTTCACGGTTATAGAGAGCGCGGATCGCGCGGAGCTACCGTCGTAATTTCATAATAGCATACCGACGTTAATAACACCATCGCGAATGAACGAGCGAGCAAGTCGACCAATTTGCATCGCATTGTTAGCTCGTTACTGGAATCCATCTGTCCCGTCTATCCAGCACGGTAGGCATCCAGCCGACCAATCAGGCGTTGCGATAGCTACGCGAACCCCAACAATCAGCGTTGAAGCCGCCAAGCTCAAATTCGATTATCGTTTCTGGCATTGTTATCGTCGTTACCCGCGCTGTCTCACCCGACGCACCCACGATACGACCGCTAAAGAACCTCGAATGAAACCTTGTTGCCGCATCGTCACTTCTCCCCGTTTCGGAAATTCAATTTTTTTTCCACATCGATTCGTCAAAGCCCCAAATATCACCGAACTGGATATCTTCCGAACCGTTTCAGTTACCCGACACACGCGGCCGCAACAACAAGGTCAAAGCTTTATACGAATTCTCTTATAATTTCACAAATTAACGAATCCCTAAGAACATGTTTCCCCAACACCCAGAGCTATCCTGGTCCTCTTTGCAATTCAGAATTCCGTGTCAAAAGTCATCGTACGAGCAACAAAATCGAGCAAAGAGGACCTCAAAGCTCGACGTTTCATGCTTATGCTTTTGTGTCACGTGACTTGGAAGCGATGATGGCTAAAGAAATCTGGAGAAAGCTTCTGGTTCAATTTTTGTGACGAGATGTTTTTTATGGTTTTTTTTTTTACAAGGCTCTAAGTGATCCACTGATTCCTTTGCTGCAGAGTATATCAAGCAATACATAATACGTAGATGCATAGGTCTACAAAGCGATGACTAAATTGCTCTGAAATGGGTTACCATTTTTCAAAGATTTCACGGTCCATTAGACGCGCCGAATCGTAGAACGTATGGTCGTATACCACATATGGCGTATCCCCGGAGCTATAAATTGCTCGTTCATTTTTCACCGTTTCTCCAATTCTGCAGTCTGAACAAAATTCATGAGAAGCATCAAATACCACAGGAGCGATCAGCTCTGAACCGAGCGATAAGCTGCGACTCCACATACCTACGTGGTGGTCGTACGAAACTTCTGAAATCTCATGACATTAGCGTGTCACATCCGAAGTTTTGTCGACGCCATTAAAAAACTCGTTACAGTCGATGGGTAATTGCCGCAGTACTAATCAACGGTATAAAACAAGCCTTGAACCGAATTGCGTTGATTCTCGGATGCCCTCCAAATGTGTATACGTCAGGTGATAAAGGGACGATTCCGCATGCTACCGAAATCGTCGAGTTTCGTAGCGAATTTCGTTTGAAAATTCGATCAGTGGTACCGGCGCCCCGGACGATCCGGGAGGCCGAAGCGACGCGGGAACGCGAAAACTCGGACGTGACGAAGAATGGAGAACGGAAAGAGACGGCCTGAAGGCCCCCGGGGCTGAGGCTTTGATCTCAATCCCCCTTCACCCCGCCGCCGCCCCTGAAAATATCAACTAAACGATAACCGTATTTATTATTCATTCAGCAGCCCCGCCTGCCCTCCCCAGCTCCAATTTGCAAAGTAGTTTTTCAAAGAATTCCGTCGGCGCATGGCGTTAGAACGGCGTCGAACGAATACGAAATAGTATAGCTGGGGGTTGGAAAATCACCGGGACTTTCATTTTCCTCGGACCGATGTGTTCGGACGGATGGTTTTGGACACGCTTCTGATTTTTTTTTATTACCTTCAAACGGATTTTGATCCCTACACGTATCGCTTATTGGAGTTGACGGTAATTTTTTTGTATGTACTTATTTTTTTTTCTTTCGCTTATTTTTTGTAAAAAAAAAAAAAAACAAACTATACATTGTGAATACAGCGGTTGCGCAAGGTGTTTCGGAAACGTTTCGGGTAATCCGGTATAACGCGTACAGTGCATCGTTGCGGAGCTTGCGGAACACCGGCTTGTCTACGGGATCGGATTACGAGTATATTAGCCGGGATATGGGATCTCTTGGGATTTTAGAAGGGGGTACGAAACGGGTGGCGCGATATCAATTACCCCCGCACCGAGGTCAGCCAGACACGAGTTAATTGGACGCAAGACCCGAGATTCAACACTTTCTTTGCGCCTGTAATATACTTTGAAAATATTTATACGTACATGCGTGGGGGTGTGCCGTGTTTGATGTTAAAAATGAACGAAGGTAAAAGGAAATTCAGGGTCGCACACTCGCCTTTGTGCATAATTGGATAAAAGTGGTATTTGCACGATATTGCCAGGGCAACCTGGCGTGGAAATCGAAATTTAAAAAGGAAGAAGCAGAAAATTGTTTCACGTATTAGGCTCGCGGCATCTTATCTTCTAAATTGCAACACAACGACGCCAAAGTTTTGGGAAGGGCGGCGACGATTCTCGTAGAACAAATAAAGTGACAATTTGTATCTCGTCGCGGGTTTGGGGATCGAATCTGAGATTCTGTTGGTCCGCAGGCTCCAACCTCTCCTGCATTCAACCTCCACCCTCGCGTTCCTCCCACTTCCACTCTCATCGCCCTCCGGGAGGAACCCATCCCCTCAAGGCGGCAGAGGAAAGCGAGGGATCGCATCCCGAGCCACGGTTATGGATTGACAGGGAGGACAGAGAGGGCGAGAGGGGGGAAGGGAGGTGAGGCGGAGGGCCAGAAAATTCACTCGAAGGTCACCCATAACGTCAGACTGATTTTTCCCACTGGGATCGAACGGAGACTGGCAGAATGATTCGAGAGATTTCAGAACGTCGGGATAAAGCACGAAGAAAATTTAACCTTCACTCGCGTTTCGAACGGCATTGCGTTATAACGATCACCTTCGACACTTCGAAGACGGGATCAGTTGGTTTTTTGTGTCAAACCCGAAGTACTCGTCAAAAAACTCTATATACCTACCGATTGCGTTGGTAAACTAAATCCGATGAAACGACGTTCCAAACATTCGCCATCCAGTGTTCTACGATCTTCGAGCTTTTCATCCCTCTGAAAAATATATCCGTCGCAATTTTGTCCGAAACGTGATTTTGAAAGACCGACATCCAGAAAAGTGGTGCCGACTGCTGATGGGTTATATCTATATAATAAAAGCTATGAATTTGAAATTGTTCAATCCGGGCGCTGAGAACTTTGCTCTTGTTTTTGCTTTCTCGTTGATCCCGTCTTGGCGCGCAGCCGCGTCATTGCAGTTACAGCGATGCAACGGGGGTAAGGCAACATCGCGAGGCAAGAGTACGAGAAGCTCAGAACGATCTGGGAGATGGGAGGAAAAGAATGAAAGCGAAGACGAGATTGGCTCGCGTCTGCCCTCCGCCAAGCTCGCAGCTTTCGAACTTTGAGAGACACGTACGTTTACTACACGGAGCGCATCGACACCGTCAAGTGTTGGCGCGATGGCTTTGAGCCGGTTCCGTACGTCGGCCTCTCCGTCAGAACGACTGTCTGTCTGCTCGTTCATCCGTCCGTCTGTCTCCTGTCATTCTTCCCGTCACATTAGTGCCGACCCTACGTTCCGCAAAATGGAATGTTTGCAGCGTCTAATCAGATTTCGAGGGTTCAACGTGTATTAAAAAGACAGCTGTTCGAGTAGGGAATTGAGGCGGTCTGTAAAATATAGATATTGCCGAGCGCTTAGGAAGAGACGACTTAGGAAAACGATCTCGGCAATGCGACGATCTAAGGAGAGTAATTGCCAAGAATGTACTATATGTACGTACGGGGTGTCCGATGAAATCGAGAATTTATTACAGATTCCAGGGCTATTCCAGGAGTTTCCGGGATATTTAATTGAAAAATTCCAGGACCTTAAGTTCGTTTTCTTATCAATTTTTAAGGATAGGATAAGTTGGTTACGTGTTGAATAAAACAATTTATACAGTAGTTTGTATACAGAGTGAATTACTAAAATTTATTATTACTATAAATGTAATCTAACGCGTGCTAGAAATGAAATGTCGCAGTTTTCGATCAAAAATCAATCATGTCGAATTTTCCACAATAAATAAAAACATTTCAATACTTTTCCAGGACTTGAGGAATTATTTTTGTTTTCCAGGAGAGTTCCAGGATTTAACGATATTTAAGGTGCAGTAGACATCCCGCACGTAGTAGGCATACAAACGTATCGCTCTAGACGCGGTCGGGAAAAAGGTCCAATGTAATTTCTTAATTCCCCCGAAATCCTTTGACCTTCGAGGATCTTGGATCCCGCGGCCTGATTTCAATTAGCAAACAATCGGGTAATCGCCAGATACCTTGTGTCTTATACACGGCGTTGTGCGGAACACGAGAATTAGCGGAATAAGACCAATGCCACTTTGCGCAAGGTCCTTGGTTAACTTACCGACTCTAACGGCTCTCCGAAGGCGTGGAAGAGACGTGGATGCGGGAAGCAGGACCCACGGGACCGTCTAAGTGGCGCCCAATCAGGAATTGTGCGCGATTACGAAGCGCCGACTCGCGGCTTGGCGCAGCACGCAGCGTTCAGATGCGCGATCATCATCAGAGACTTTCTCGGAGCGAGATAAACTCATCGCGAGCCGAGACTTAACACTTCGAGCCTCTGGGAATCCCCGGATTGTTGAGCGTCAAATTAGCAGCCGTATACCGGCAGCGTTTTGTATCCGCGAGCCGCTCTCAACCTCCGTATTTATTCATTTATTCGTTTATTTACTTATTTGGCAATTTGCGACGCCGAATTATTCACTGCTCTCTTCTCCTCTACAGCAGCAGGAACGGCGCAGCTTCTCAGGTTCTGCGGATTTATGAAACTCGCGTGCGAAGAAGCAAACGCGATTTGGCCACTGCTCCGAATGCTCTCGCTGCATGCTTTTGTCACTGCAGCGCAATGGACGCGAGGCTTCGAGCCAGCTTTTCCTGAAAACGAAATTAAAGCCCGATGAACGGGCAGCCAAAAAATTGTCACTTTAAATTCTGGTCCTCGTGGATTTGTGAAGAATATAAAAATAGACGATTGTTGCGTTACTTCGTTGTTTATACGTACATCTTCTATCGGTTAATCTCAAATTAAAACTCATATTCTCTCATAAATATGTAACGGAACCGCGCCGGAAGTTGTATCGTTTCTGACAACAGCGCTGCAAGCTCATTAACTGGTATTTAAAATCGCGGACAGGCAAAAAGGTCTGTTACATTTTTACGATAAGTATACTAATGTAAAACGACGATTAAATTCTGCCTTTTGTATTCATCGGTGTGGTAGGTAGGTACATCTAGTCGGTCTATATACCTCCTCTAATTTCTCCACCAATTTCCCATTTCCCACTTCCCCGGCTTTCTCTTTCTTCCCCCCTCCCATTCTTCGTCGTAACGTGGACCCCTACAGCCTAACTACCCTCCGGAGTTCCTCCCACGCCCCGAACAGTCAACCCTCGCCCCACCGTCAGGAACGGAGGAGCAACATGGCTCCGCGAACGCCGGGATCTACCCTTACCCGCCTGCGTTGCATTTTAAATCAAAGCCCGGGGTAACGCAATCACCAGGCATCACGGCGCTTCCACAATTTTCTACTTTAAGCTACTTTATATATTAGCGGCCCACCCCCGCTTTCCACCACCGCCGCGGCGCCGACGGACGGACGGACCGACGCCCTCGTATCTTCCTCTTTCACTTATATTCTCTCCTTATTCTTCGTCATCTTCGGTTTTCTCGTTCCCCTGTCACCTACTTGTATAACATACTTGGTTGCAAGTACCGTGATATCAAACCGGTGCTCTCGGTACATCATCGGTTCCTGGCTAATCTGAGGTGACACGCTGAGTTTATTTGTTGCACAGTTAACTTCGTCGCAGTCACCGGCAGCAGCGAACATCACACTAATTTCTCAATCACGAGTATGATATTATTATAAATAAGGGTGACGAAATCATGGAGCTTGCAGAGTAATATTTCACGCCCACTTGCAGCGCAGCGCGATGAAAACACGAGGGATCTAGGAGGATCGAGTCAGACTAACGCTGTATGTATATATATAGATGTATAGTTTTAGCAGTTGGTACTGCAGTTGGCAGTTGGCGTGGACCGCGTCTAATGCGTGTCACAGTGCGTAAATCGTATTAGGCGGTAATTTGGTGCGGTCTAACGGAGTTAACGTTTGGCGGATACTCGTATGGTACAGTCGAACGCGAAAGTTTTCGAAAGGGTAGCCCGTGTAGGTAGGTACACGGATCAAAGTGACAGCACTGTACCGCCGAAACCCGAATCCTCTGATGGCTGTGCTTCTGAAAAATATACACGAAGTGAACGACTCAAATTAGCTCGAGTTTTCACTTGACGTCCCCGAGAATCACGATTCGGCGTGACTGACAACGAATGAAATCTTTCGAACAGTGGATTCAATTTCTAGAACTAGGTGTTCATCTTCCGGCAAGTACGTGCTTTTCAAGATTGAGTAAATCCAAATCGTGGTGAGATGATGGGTATGATCGTCCGGAGCGGTGAAATAGAATATCCTCTCGAGCGGTGAAATAGCAGCGATGTTAAAAAGGGCGCCAAACGAAGTTTGGTAAACTTGTGCGTTGTAACTTGAAGTAAAAGAGGCGCACTCAATTTTTTCAATTTCCGAAGATAGTTCAAACTCGGTGTTGCGTTTAATCTTTCACACAAAACAGTACCTACATACTTTTCCTGGGAGATTGTTCGGGACGATTCAGTCTTTCCAGCACCGTTCATTCTTCCTTTCCCCTTCTTCATTACGATCGACGATCCAGTTAAGATGCACAAATTTGCACACATCCATATTGAAAAGAGAACGGAGAACGCGATGGTCCGAACGTCTGACCAGTCAACGTCTTTCACTACTGCAAAGACAGCGTTGGAAATTGCCTGAGCAATACATTGCTCAAGCACTTCTGTACGACGAGTGACAAAAGTTGATTCGGAGATGGTGGAAGCTGGGTATAAGAAAAGCGACCTGCGACGATGTACCTCTGATATTTTCGATTAATTTTGGCACAAGGTTCTATCACGACCCACGCGGTGGAGACAGGTAGAAATTGGTAATTGGGCGAATACCACGGCGGGCGGAAGATGCGGCTCCACCAGCAGGTACAGGGCGATGTAGTTAGGGACGACATTGACGCTGTTACCAACACACTCGCGGCTCGCAAGCGCGGCGTGGTGTAATCCAGTCACCGCGTAACCCGATTATCCTCGTAACTCGGCCGTACTCTCTCCTCTCTCCTCTCTCCTCACCCCCGGCCCACTCTTTCTCTCTCACTCTCTCACTCTTTCATTCTCTCTCTTTCACTCCCGTCCATTCCAGCTACCGCTGAAACCCGACTCTGTCTCCCATGAGACAACGAGCGAGATGCGCGCCCCGACTAGACTTTATATCAAAAGCTCTCGAACGATAGCTGGGTGTAATAGCTGCTTGTTCTGAAATCCGAATACTCCTGCATCGCTGCATCGGCCAAACACCCTTCGCCCGTGATTAATCAGTTGCACTTTTAATGATTCTATCATTTTCGATCAACGGGCGATGCGGCAAAGGGTTTTTTTCATTCATCGAATTTCTGTGAATTCATAGCCACGCTGATTTTCGTCTTGTTTGAAATCACTCGACGCGAATCCTGCTGCACCTTTCGTACGGTTAGAGATTTCTTCAAACTTCGTGATCCAGGATCCAGTACAAGAACGTATAAATCGTAATATCGACGGCATCTCTCATCCCCTTGTATAACACCACTTCAAAGAATCAAAAGTGTTTGAAAATGTAACTATATAATCCGGGATGTAACCCGAGCCTGCGGGAGAGAGATCGGGGATTTATTAATTTCTTCCCAAGTGACAATCACCGCGGGTGTGTAGGTGGGTTATTGAATCTGAAACAGCGTCGGGTACCGGGTGAGTCTGCAGGGAGGGTGGGCGACGGAGGGCGTCGGGTTGGGCAGGGATGTCGGGTGGCGCACGGCGATACACGGAATCACTCTGGATATCCCGGTAAATACAATTTACACGGGGACGACTATCACTCGGTTGCGCGGCGAGGATCGCGAGGTGAGGAAGAAGGCGAAGGGAGGGGGAGGGAGGGCGGAGGGGGGTTAGGACCACCAGCGGAGGTGTAGAGGAAGAGAGAGAGAGAGAGAGAAGCTGACGCGTGGAAAAAGAGAGGGAAGCTGGCAATCGAGAGGGGTGTTTGTCGCTGACGTTATTTGCCCAATAAAACCACGTGGGTCCACCCCCGCTTACGAGGGCCAGGGCTCCGCCCTGAGTTCCTCCTGGACGAAGAGGCGCTTGCGCGTTCCGCCTATCGCGTGCTGCCAGCCTCATCCGCGACGCAAGAGTCAGCCGGCAACGCGGCGATAGAATACGGCGAACCGTAGAATTCACGGATCAACTATCCTCCTCGGGTCGGCGGGGAACGGGTCCTCAAAACTCAGTCACTCGCAGACTCAGTTGCTGTGACAACGCCGTTTAACGCGACCGTAAACGGTGCTTTTGTTTTGCGCGATACTAACGTTACTTCGCTAACGCCACCTCGAGGCTCGTCTCTGCAGAGGTCGAACCACAACCACCCCCTGGTTGGCAAAACAAGAAGAGGAACGAGGTAAACGAGAGAAATCGGGGGTGGAGCGGATGACGGTTCGAGGAAGAGGATTAACGCACTATCGTCCAACCAATGATGAACTCGACTCGTAATCACGGCTGAATCACATTTTTCTCGAGGACAATTATCACTTATGACTTTAGACAATTCAACTTCTCACGTATAAGAGGCCAGGTTAGAGCCAGTGTTTCATTAATGTGCCTGTAACATTTCAACGTCCAGGGACTCGATCAGCGGCTAATCAGTGACAAGTGCTGCGACTCCGACTACAGTGCAGTAGCTGGATATCGTCGCATCGTTTCGGATTAATCGGTCGCAAAAATCTATAAGCACCGTAACGCCCCTTGCCCGCGGGAGAATTGAAACGCGTTTGACTTTTCAGTGCAGGAATAAACCAAGACCGGCTTTAACCTGCGGTCGACTCACGGTCTATCTTTTTTCACTCGCAAGGATCGAGTAGCGGACGAATATAATAGCGGTCCAAAGACGCGGCGGTTCGGGTCCTCGTCTCCTGGCCCGAGGGGAAGATCGCAAAGGTGTTGTTCAGCCACGAATCCAGAATTCTCACCCCCGGCGGCGGCACACTCTCGCCCGGGGGCGCTGGGCCTCCTGCGAGCCCTCCCTCAGGACTCTACCATCCTCCGACGCACAGTCCGCCACTGGTCAAGGTAGGCCGTCAAACCCAGCCTCTGATTTCTTTCTCTCAAAACGATTTACCGAAAGGAAGAAAGACGAAGAAGGAATTTCGAGATGTAGGAAGGAGAGACGAGAGTATGTGTGTAAAGCGAATGGCGACTGTTAAGAGGAGGTGGGAGCGATTTTCATAATGCTGAATCAGCGCCGAACCCCTCAATTAACGCGCAAACTTTTGCGGAGTTTAAATCACCCTGCGGGGCGTTCTCCGCGAGCTCTTTGCAACGGCTGTTGATCACGTATAATCTAATTACCGTTACGATGCTAATTATATTCTCGTTAGCTGAAAATCAGACAGACGATATATTTGTATCCTCCAACCTGATCTGGGGAACGATACCAAGGACACACGCTGCATAATTGATACCATTTGGAATTTTTCGAGTTTGATACAATTTTTTACGGACGAAGTTTGAATCCGGTAAAATACGGCGTTGGTCACCAAAAGCGTACCTGTATCGCGTATTATTTGAGCGACGGCAACGAAACGATTCCCGCCGGGTCGCTTTCAAACCGAATTACGATTCCACGGGACAGGCGCAACGCGATACCCGCTCGAGGCAGGCCTATTTACGGCCTATGTAATAACGCGAGGAAAGAGGGTCGACGATGATGGGTATAAGGGCGGCTGTCAGAACGGGTTCTCGTCAGCTCCGGAAGAATCTCTCTGGGGACCGAGGAAGCTGTCTACGGTTAAGCTTGCCAGAAAGCTTGTCAAAAGTTCCGCGTCGCGTTTCTTCCAGGGTAGAAACGGCTCAGCCTCCGTCTCTACAGTTTTAGTTCACCGACGACAGTCAGGGACGAAAAAGCCAATGACCGATTGGAAAACCTGCAAACTTTTGCATCGGTAACATAAAACTTGCCGTCATGTTCCATCGTACGAAAAACCCGTTCGATTAATAATATTTCATTCGGATACACGGTCGCCTCATCATTTTTACTGCACTACAATGCAAGTTTGTAAGAATGATTTGGTGTTCGTTGTATATGCTGTATCGATACAGACGTAGCATTTCAATAATTTGGCTAGACCAATTAATCCGAAGACTTCTTCTTCCCACATTAGAATAGCCTGGATCAAGAAGGGTGACGAAAATTGCGAAAAGAGCTCGTGTCAAACATCGCAGCGGTGACAATAACGGATATCTTCGAAAAGTTGAGCGCCACCGTCAAGCTTTGCGATTGGTTCGACGTTCGTGACGTCAGCCGATACGATACGCTGTAACAATATATTAATAATGTCAACTGAAAGGTTGACGGTATAAATCATCTGCCAAGAAGAACCGCGATGGAGAAATTCTCAAATTCAATAAACCTTCTTTTTTTTTTTTTACCGAAAATGATGCAACGACCCTCGTAGAGATAAAAATCGTTTTCAAGATGCAGGGCCCGCAGCGAGGCGTGAATAGGAACGCGAGGACTCGGGGAATGCCAGGAATTAAGGTCGGCCGGGTGTAGCGTTCGAGCAGCGTTAAAAAGGGCCCTGCGGCCCTGTCGACGCTCAGCACTCGACTCTACACGCGCCCGACACTTTCGCTCTGATTAAACTTAATTCGGTCCAACAAGAATAAGGAGCATAAGACGGTACTGAACTGCCAACGGTGAAGCTGGCGGCTCGCGCTGTCTGCCGTCCAATCCTGCCAAGTTAACCTCATTAATACATTAATTAGATATTATTGCGTTGGCAGCCAGGGCGGCAGCTGCGGGCGTCTTGCCCTCCCGCCCCTTCTCAACCCGCACACACATGACCGCGATCGGGGGTCGCGACCCGTGACGTCATCCGGTCCGCGTACCCGTTCCAGAGGACGCAGCAGCCGACGTCTTTTCGAACGAATATCCGCATCCCCCTCTTCTGCGTGCCTTAAATATATCTGGCCATGTACGTACCCAGTTTGTCGTTAGAGGATGGGGTGCAGTTCGAGGAAAAATTACGCAAAGAGCAAAGGACGACCATCGGGCACATGATCGAGGAATCGGCGCGGACTGAAACGTCGGGCGGTTTAACACCGGCCTAACAGAACCGGGAAGCTCATTACACGGGATATAGCACTGGTAATGACGAAAAGCACATGCAGTAATATTATCACCGTGCAGGTCTTCGGTAGGCATGTATACCGTCAAGTTGTAGGGGGCTAGGATTAGGATGTCGGCCATTACAGCGCGTCACTGACCGTTTATTCTGCGCGGTGCGCTGACTTCCTCTAGACGTACGTATGTAACCCATATAGCATGCGTGTGCGTACGACCGAGGCAAGTGTGCCCGGCACCGCCGATCCCTTCGCCCTGGAGGACGGTGCCCTTAACTTGCGCCGAGGCGCTGGTCCAACGCTTTGCGTCTTCGGGACGCTCGGAGGAACGACGCATCTGAATATTGAATTAGGAACGATCAAATTGTATCAAGATTGATTCTAATAAACTGTCAGCTACGGCGACCCTCGCGGTCGTGTCCAGCCACCGGGAATCGTGCGAACGAAGACGAAGACGGGGACGAAGACGAGGATCGTCTTGAATTACGTCGACGCGTCGTCCAATCGCGAAACAACGCGAATTATCTTCGCGATTCGATCGTGTACTGGGCGTGTCAACGCCTCGCGGACGCTCTTTATTATTTAAATTATCCCGAGACCAATTACACGCTGTAAAGATGTCGTTTTCATTGCCGATCAAAGATGTACGACCACTCGCCGTTTCTCGTAGCAAGTATATAAAATCTATCCGGCACTGTGAGGCAAAGTGCTTTTGTTTATTCATCGTATGTATGAAGAAATCACTTTGGGCATTGACGATTCTCGTAAAGTTTACCGTGCCTCTCTCTCTCTTTCTCTCCCTCCTATCTCGTACCGTATGTCAACAACAATTATACCATGTTTGTACAATTTTACGCGATTTTGTAAAGCGCGATTCGAGCTTCCAATATACATAATATGTTGTAGAACGTATTCGTTTGAAATGCTCCGTGCAGAAGTATAATATTCAGTAAATTCTGGAATAATAATTTCTACTGACAGTGAAATAACTTCGCTTTGTTTATCGCGGCGACGATGCGGGTGTAATTTATATGAATTTGTAGACACATGGATGGAGAATTGCGGCATGGACGAAGATTTCGGCATGGATGCAGAATGTACAGTCATCCCTGTGAATTAGCAACGACGTGAATACGCTAGAACAACATTTCCACGAAATTACGTGTATTGTGGCCGCGCCAAAAACAGACATAAAATCAATTCGGGTGGTCGTCAATTAGTCATTCATATACCAAGAGCGATCAAATTTGTTTTACTTCCACGCGGTGTTGCAGGCTGACAGGCAGTAAATTTCACGGAATATATCTGTAGTTCCGAGAGACGAGATTGTCCATTCAAACTCCGCAGCATTCCGCTGAAAACCTTCTACCGTGATCTCCATCTTCTCATCTTTTACGAGACCCTCTATTTCGTCCATCACGCCAGATGTACTGATTCACTACTTGACTATAATACACGTCTAAAAATCCTTTGGGTCAAGTATAATTTATCGACGAGAGTGATACGCGTCGCTCTGCCGACGAATTCAGCGGTTGCGTCATCATTATACATTGAATTAAGCGGTAACTTGGTCAGCACCGTTACAATTAAAGGGTTGATTTGTTCTCACAAATGTAGTTACTGTAAGTGGGCAAGATGTCCAGGCGTGGACTTGAATAAACATGGATAATATTAGCAGAGACACGCCGTAAGCCCGACCGTAAGATATTACAGCATACAATGATGTGCTCTTTGTGTGGTCTGACGGAAATTTATTTGCTCGACGTTTTTCGTGGAAAAAGCTTCATTTTATTAACGTTGTATTGCTGTGGCAACGCGATATCATAGTAGCAGGGCATTGGGAAAAACTAACGAAATAAAAAGTATTAACGTAACATACGTTTTCATAAGAAAAAAAAGGACAGAACAGTAATCGAACACCTCGGGCAACTAACAATAATGCAGGTAACGAGAGTAAGAAAATATAATAGGCAGGGTGAATTATGCGGTTGGACAAAGATCGAAGACAGGAATTGAATAAGGCGTTCGGATCAGCGATTGATTGACAGCGAAGCCAGCTAGTCTATAGTCCCAAGGGTACGAAATTTTATTTCCTTCCTCTTCATTATTGAGAAATCGATTTTATACACTCGTGTTATCTGATCTGGAAATACGGACGACTTTTTAAGCGCTAAGGATAAACGGTTGAACAAACAAAAGAAAAAGAAAAATTTTAAATAATCCAAGTAAAAAACCAAAAAGCTGATAACATTAGTTCGCTGCAGACTGCTTTTAGGTACATTATACGCAGACCCTCGTACGGACGATATGGAATAAATCCTTATGATAGGGCACCGGAGCGAAACGGTAGGAAATTTAGGCGATGGGGAAGCGCGTAAGAATGTAAGTTCACCTCAACGAGACTACCTGCCTGCTAAGCGAACACATATCCACCCCTAACAGGGTGGATAGTGCGGCGTACACTTCGGGGAATCCCGCCACGCCTCCAACCCCGAGGAGGATCCCCCACCAGGTCCCCGTCGGCCTGCCTAGCTGGCTGTTTTACGCTTTTCGACTTGTCCAAGATTTATCGTACCCGCTTCCTCGCTAAATCGCTTTCCGGGTGAAATTTACGGGCGTGCAATAACATAGCGGGCAGCCAGCCACCCTGACGGCCCGCGAGAAGACTCTCACGAATGGACGCCCCATTCATTCCCGGCACGTTCTCGGGCTTCCACCTGACCGCCTGCTTCACCTTTTGCAAGAAATTCGACGTTACATTACCCGCCCTTTACATCTCACGTATTACGCGCGAGAAACTTAAGCCGAACGGGGATCGACCGTCTCCCATACGTGCGACACGTCCTCCACTTTCCGTGAATTTATCCTTGTAATTCCCTTTGAACGCGAGTTCTTTTTCATTCGGTAGTTTGTATGACGTTTTACAGGGTTTGAACGATTAAATTATGTCCTAATTTTTATCAAACATGACGCGTAGCTGAAATTTCTTTCACGTTTTACAACGACTTGAACTCGTTACATGGAAAAATTGTTTCCCGAATTTGAAACAGCGGATCACGATGATACTCAACTCGATGTGCATCGCAGTTCTCTTTATAGAAAAAGTTAAACCATTGCAAGACCAGCTAAAGACTACGAACATTGATTCGCATTTTGGAAATCAAGATACTTCGTACGTCTGCAGTTGCTGCGCATTGACAAGCCACGTTATCCTTATACCGTACACATCACACACACCAGTTTCAGTATTTGCTGGAATTTCAGTCTCCCTGGACCAAATCCATCAAGGTATATGCGTATATGTCAGAGTTTAATGAAAGTATATTCCGTTAATCGGCAGAGGTGAAGCGTCGATGAAAAAATGTACATTTTCAATTAGCATCGTTTGACTTAAAGCTAGGGCGTTTGCATTTCTGCATTTCTACATTTCGAGAGACCTAGGACGGAGAATGTATCGGCCACGGATTGCACCGAGAATTCGGTCGGCGGGTAGAATGGCATCCTCGATACCGCGGCACATGTATGCGTGTAGGAGAAGGCGACATATTGGTCGGAATTGGCGCATATCAAACAGTAGGCAGAGGCAGCGGCGGACTGGCAATTGGAATATAGCGATCGGCGCAGTGCGCTCGAGGCTTCGATGGATGATACCCTCGGGGCAAAGGCGTCCGGGTCCTCTCGCCCCCGTAGCTGCTGCCGTGCTCTCACCCGTCAACCCTCGATCCAAATATATTCATCTCTGTGTGTTCCCGCCACACCTGGTAATACTATCATATGCATAGAACCGAGTCAATATCTCGGTATATCGGATAGCCCCGCGCCTCCGGAAGACCGGGACGAGAAAACGCGAGGAGGCTCTCGAGCACTTTCAACTTTAAACAACCCATTGATCGGGGTCGAATCAGCCGGTTCGAAGACACGGAACCTCAGGAACTTGCGCTTTGGTGCCGGCGGAGCTTTTGTTCGTAGGTAGACGCTACTGATTCACGCTGTTGCAGTCTACGTAGGTTGTTTCCTATACTCGTGATCGGCGGTAATCAGGTCCGGACTTTGGTGGTCCGAACTAGGCTTGTCCGGAATAATCGCCGGCGATTCTCGATCGGTCGCGAAAAGTTCGCGGCATGAAGAGAACGATCCTGCCTCCACTCGTAACTCAATCATCGCGACCGAGCGCGTAATCATCGAACCGATACGATCAGCGTGCCCATCAGCTCGCTGCGTCAATTGAGCTCATTGAATCTCTGCCTCAAGCCATTCGCGTTTGTCAAGCCCAGTTCTCTCTCTCTCTCTCTCTATGTATATAGGTATATGTTTTATATACGTAGAGCAATGCTGGAGAGAAGAGGCTGCGCGATCCACCGGTGTGCAACACCATTCGGACGTATCTTCTCGTGGAATTTAAAAAGATCGGGAGGTTATTTTGCACGGAGCAGAGTGCAGTTTTGCTGGCGGTCCACCAAACAAACTCATCTCTACAAATTGGTAAATTGACAGACTAATCCGATCAATAGCCCGCGTTCAAGTAGATAAACATATCACATGTATACGAACCTGCGCTTATATCGGGCGTTGGTGTGAGTGGTAAAGTAAAGGTTGGCGTTGGAATCGGTATCTTGGCTCTCGAAGCCCTCCTCTCCTCTCCTCTCCTCTTCTCTTCTCTCCTATCCTATACTTTCCCGTAGTCGAAGCACAATCCGATGAAAAAAGCCACACGAATTTTACCGCGAGCGAGATTTAATGGAGCGGGAGTCAAGTGTTCGAACGTCATATTACAGGCTGCGTGTCCCCCACGAAGCGTCAGGGCCACCCCATGGATGCCCGATCATTCGAGCTCGAGTGTCCATTGACGTATGGGCAACGGACGTAATGCAGTGGAACGAAGTGGCGGCAATTGTCGAAGGGTAGCTTTGACTGGTATCAACTCGCGGAGGCGAGGACGACACATCGAGGAACGTTGCGTTTGATGGGGTGCGCTGGATAGAGATCTTGTTCCGGTTCCGCTTCCGGTTCCGTCCCTGCAAACTCGCCCATACATTTATAGCGCCCTAATGCGATGCACCCTCCTCCTAATGACGCGAAACTTAACTCTCGTACGCATAGCGGATGGTCACGTGTCGTCGTTCGCTGTTTTTCCAAATAGGATTCTGCCCGATTTAACAATAGATGAATATCTCGCGAATGCTGGAGTGGCCATTCATCCCCTTCCGTTTTCACTTATGGTCGCTGGCATTGAATAAATACATTCGTGCATACTTACGTGTGCATGCATCGTACAAGAAACCGGCTAGTAATGCCGTTTGGCAAACAATCGGGGCGTGAGTGAATGATACAGACTCTCAATTTCACATCTATTATACATCCGCGTCGGTTCGTGCGTATTACCTTATCGCTCGAACCAGAATACAACGTCTGTAGAGATAAGATAAAGAAGTTAAGCCCTCTATACGACTTTACATAGTGTCGACTTTGAGCCAAATGATTAAAGGATCGTAAATAACGTACCTACTCGTGACGATTGACGAATGTCACGGCATAGCGCCGGCATTACGTACGCGTTGTTATCGACAATTTGTGTCCCAGGAAGTACTGCTAATCTCAATTCTTCTCGTTGTCGAGATATTTGTATACAACCGTCTTTGGAGAATGACTAGTCTCGATTCCATATCCGAAGAAAGAAATCCCCAATCTTTAAGTTAGATAGAAAAATAATGAAGAGTTATCTAAACGCTGTTTCGGATTCGGAGAATCGGAGCTCATGAAGAAACACGCGTTGTATCGCCGACTTGCATTTAGTTGGTCGAAAACTGTGTTGCAGAAAAAAAAAAAAAAATACCGGTTTGCGTTGTGTTATGCGCGTGGGCAATCAGAATGAATTGTAAAATCTGCAACGCGTAGCGGAGATTACGTTATAAACCATCATGCGTAATCCTGTAAATTTAGAAATTGTAATTCCTGTGCGAAACTGTCTGTAGCTTTAGCTTACAACGTCTAGTCATACGGGACGATATGATTTTATGCACGAATTGAGGGCTGCGCACGGAGTGCGGGTAATTTCATATGCGGTATGTTACGGCAGGAGATGTAGTATGTCAAGCGACTGACGAGAACGACGTGTATCAGTTTAGATTCCGCGTCGCGTGAATTAGCACCGTTTTAATTGAATAATTGGCGTCGGCTCGGAGCAAAGCAACGCCCGATGACGTAAGCATTCAATAATTTGGCACGCGATGGCAAATGCGACGGGCGCGTTCGCCACGTTCATCTCTGTAGCGGTGCTCACCGCAGGTTTAAACAAACAGGGCGTGTTGCGTAAACGTCTCGGATATTAATTAAAACTATAATTCCGTGTAATTGTTTGACGGGTCCGCGCGTCGGGCGTTAAGAAGGAGGGGGAGGTGGAGGAGAAAAAGTTTAACGGTGAAAAGAACGGCGAGAGAGAGGCTCGGGAGAAAGTTTTCGCCCGAGTTGCCAATTTCGCAAAATCAACTTTACCGCGACTGATGATATAATATATAATACGTACAACGTCGGTATGTATCCGCGAACGCGACCGTGCCGAAAGTTTTAAATCAATTTCTATATATTCATTGTACGAAATTCTCGACGAGATTAACCAAGATTTCATTAGAGCCAATATTGTTGTAACAACGTAGCTTCGAGTTAATTAAGGCCCGTCTTTTTATTAACCAGGAACCACCCGGCCCCGCGTTCAGTGGAATTAATTGAGTTGGATGGATGAATGGATGGAATTGGATGCAGCATGTTAGCCCCAGCGAGTAGCGCACGCTTGGCGCGCGCTCTGATGACACAATTTAATAAAAATGACCGCAGCACGATCTTAACACGACTCGCCGGCTCTCACAGTCATTCGCGAAAGGAGTTCACTTTCGCTTCTTAAATCCCGAAACCAGGGAAATTACCGCGCAAGCCGATCACTTTTTTGCAACTGAGAAAAAACGGCGACCTGTAGGTTATACTCATCGCGACGCAATGCCGCGACAACTACGGTACACGAATAAGACAATTCCGATGTGTCGAGACGATCCAATTTAACTGAAGTAATTACACAATAAAACAAATAAACTGATAACTCAAAGACCGTCGAGAACAAAAAATTATTTGTTGTTACGTGTTTGTATCCAGTAAAAAACTTGCAAATTAATCGACATCGGTCTTAACTACACATACAAAGTTATTTGTTAGCAATATTATATTCGTTTACTTTTACTCCACCCCGTATCATCCTTAGCTTTATCTACAAATGTCGGCTTGCCGCGTGGGGTGAATGAAAATTGGCAAATGAATGTATAAAGGTTTCAGCAGCAGGTAGGTACATATATGTACGTTATACACCGGATCAAGCGCAGCCGCAAACCGCTACGAATTAACAAATCTCTGGGAGCATACATTTGCTTTAGCGGGACCTGCAGAGTAAACAGTGAAACAAAATGGAAACCTACCCTTCCGCCTGATCTCTGACAACAATCGGATGATCGCGCAATAAAACACTGGCATAATGATTCGCTCGAGTGGTTGAAAACCGCAAACACAAGAGGAACACATGCCGAGCCTATTATATTCTTGTGCACTTAGAAGTTGCGTTGGGGTTGCGAGGGGCCCCGAAGGGATTCGGTCGGGGGGGACCCCGGGTGCCCGGGGTGCCCGGGGTGCTCGGATTAGTTTCGCTACATTTCCCCCTTCTGGTCGCGCGTATGTTCGACGTTTCTCTCTCCGGTGTAAAGCGTTGGCTGTACATACATGCCCCGAACGGCCACCCTGAGGGGCTCCGCGTGATCCGGAAAGATTCGATTGGCAACTTGTTCCTGCACTCGTTACATGTTTTTACAGGGTAAGCCTGACGAGGGGTGAAAAACTCGCGATGATCGAAGCAGAGAAATCGTTTTACTGCAAGATCTGTACGAACGGTCTGGGGAATGTTTAATACACATGACGATATTATCCTCATTTGTAAAGCATTGCGTGCTTTTGAATTTATTCTGATCCATGCCGCGGGGTTTCATACCGTAGCATCGAGTCTAAACGTTATATTCTGTAAGGAATCGATTCCCTGAAATAATCGCGAAAATTGAATCGTGATACGTGTATCTGCAACGCTATCGACCTTATTGGCACAATGTTAGTTCGATAGACTTTGCAGCGCCGTAAAAGTTCTAGAGAACGATTTTTCTGCATGTCACTCGGTTCTGGAATTTATTTATTAATTAATTTTTTTTTCCCGGACGAAGCATTCGAAGCGAATAATCATTCTACATCGCGCGGTACGAAGGCCGTTATACTTCTGAATGAAATATAAGTTTTTTAAATTTGGGATTCGAGAGTGCTTAGAATGGCCGGGGTGATAATTAAGGGATTGTGCGTATAATGGTAATGCCGGTGGAGTAATGGAGCTAATATAAACCCCCTTTATGCATAGGGGCATGAGCCGAGTGTCTCGTCCCTCTATTTTTTGGTCTTTTGAAACCTCGTTGACGCGACAAGCTCTTACACTTCCTTTCCGGCTGCGAAATAAACTGAGCGTACCGGAGTTCCGCGACGATTAATTCCTTCTTCTAAAGGAACTTTAGCAGCACCGTAATAAACGCTTGAATTTTCTACTGCGAGCAGCATAAAGATCACCGCCTAACCGTATCCAGAATCCGCAAAATTATGCCGTTCAAGTGCCGTGCGTCCCACACACCGTGTTTAAAGTCTGCTATTTTTTCTTCCTCACAAACCGAAATTGATATAGAAATCGTAGTTAGATTTCGTTAAGTTTAGGAGCAATTACTTTTGATATCCGACACGCCGACCTAATTGCGTTGCGCAAGAGGGAGGCAATAATTCGCTAATGTCAATTTCAAATTTCAATTAGTATCATCTCAGCGCGGCTCCCTCGCCCTGCCGGAGCATGCTGCGATCTGAAATTCAATTTGTCCCTTCGTACCGCCGCCACAGCCACCAACACCGCTACTGCCGCTGCCACACGGGATGAGAGTTCAGCCTGGCATTAGTCGTGTCTAAGTGTGTGTAAGTGTGCAAGTGTGTTGTACGGATGCTCGACAGGAGCTGTACACAAGCGGAGGATGCAGGGCATCTCCGAATTTCCGCGGCTCCTCGCACTTGCGCAGGTTGCCTGCACCGTGAACCATCATGTGTCCGCTCGACGTTAGGCCAACTTACGCTAGGTTACGTTGCGTTACGTTACTTTGGATGTATGCGTGTACGGCGAAGCTCCCGTCCTCGTCCTCATCCTCATCCTCATCCTCCTCCTCCTCCTCCTCTCCCGCAGCAGCAGCAGCAGCACTAGCAGCTTGAAAACGTTTGCGTGTGGCTTCAACAATAAGCTCGTCGCGTTGCTCCGCACGCCCCTGCCTGCCAAGAGCGAACCGCCTGCCCATTATAAATTGATAACTCGTCGTTTATTAAGTTTCATAACTGATGCCTGCTTAGGCAAAGAGCTTGGATATCCATTATTCAGGCGGGTGCTTCGCTTTACAATCCTCTAACGGAGATTGCCACTATCTTGTTGGGTTGATGGATTTTTACCGAAGCACGATCCCTGCAACGTCGTCGTCTTTGTCGAGTTCGCAATTTTTTACCATCGCCACATGTGTCCTGGGATTATACGTATAACGACGGTTTCCTTACTTCGCCTGAATATACCGACACGGTATCGTTTTTCGCGAACGTTATTAGGTACAAACAATACATCGGTCGCATGTTTTCATTCGCAGTCATCTAGGCAGATTTGAAAATTGGAAACTTTAGCGTAGAAGGTAAGCTCCAGCAAATGGTGTTACCGCAAATAATCAAACGTCAATTTTTGGTCGTTTGTCTAAAATTATAACCATTCCAGCTGGACCAGTTAGTTGTGCCCAGCCTTACGCGTAGCAAATCTCACAAGCAATAATTGAATACCTGAACGATGCAAAATTTGTCTCAGTCATAAAGGATCTCTGATGCAGTAATTTATTGCACAGGGAAAGTTGACATGTAAAAAAATGTTTTCAACTGGTGGAACTCGGTTCCTCATAAAAAGTAAACATGGGAATGAATAAGGATACAATATTGATGGATTACCTGGTCCACATTTTTCGCATCTCAGAGGATTTTCTTGCAATGACAATGACGCCGATAATCACGGAGGAATTCTTGGTGAACCGCAGCGTCGTGAATTCACGTGCCGTTTATTACGCTTGCGATCATCGCAGTAAAGATGGGCGAGGTTATCGAACCTCGCTACACGCTCTATTATCCTTTTCCAGTACCTTCGAGTGATCCAAACAAAGGATAATTATTCAACCCGCGACCACTCGAGTTTTTTCACTGTATATTTTACTCTGCACTAGGCCACTTAAAATTTTACCATCTAGGAACCCTTCTCACTTCGCTAATTTCACGTTGAATTTCATCCGCGAAATGTAATTGCACGATTTCAGACAACCGTCACTCACTAGCGATGCTCCTTGACGATATTATAATCTACCGCGATGTTTCACAAACCGCAACTGTTTCACACCACCCGCGATAATGTATTTAGTATTTATGATATTTCATTGCCACCGTGGATTCCACTTCCTCTTTCTTCTCCGCCTATGGCTCTCTTCGTTCTGAATAACGAGACTTGCGGTTATGACGAGATGATAAAAAGAAAAGAAGGAGATATAGTTTGTGATTGCGAGTATCATGGTAAATAGATTTGTTGAATGAAAGAATGAATTATCGCGAATCCAAAAATTTTCTATACCAGTTCATATAGTAGTCAAGTCGTTTCAAAAAAGTGAGAAAAGTGACTCAAAACTTACTGATCAGAATTAATTATTGCACAGTAACTAAACGAAGAATGCTACTACAGTATTATTTGTCTTATCAAAAATAGCCCTATTTTCAATTACGGCACTGCATACGGGGTTTCTTTATTTTTCACGTCTTTTTCCGTATTACAAAAATGTATTTAGTAACCAAGTGAACAATAACTCTGATTTATGAATTCATTGTCCTTTCGAGCGAAACATTTCGATACAGAAACAATGAACAATGCGATCACAGTTTATATTATCCAAATCAATCCAAAGTTGATTTTTTCATAAAAAAAAAAAAATACTACAAAACTTAAGAAACAAAATCTTGTCTATCGGATATCCCATGGAAAAAAAGTTGCGCGACCAAGTTTTTTATGCACGAAAATTCCCTGCAAGTTTGGCAAACGAATGTCGCGATAATTCTTAAACGAAGGCAAAGCGCTTATCGTTAGTTGTCCGCATAACCGAACCGCGCGTGCCCGGCGTTCCTCGCCGATTTCGTGTACATGACGTATTTAACCTGATAAATAACAATGGCGCGAGAATTTGTATCAATGATAACCGGATGCTATTTCCTCCGCTGTTTCAGATTGGCTCAGTTCAAGCTCATCAGCCTGTCAGCCACCAGCAACAGCAGCAACAACAGCCGTCACCCCAGCCGCAGCCGCAGGTGGCCGTGGCGGGGGCGGGGACGGGGGCCGGGGCGACGGGGGTGGCGATGGCCAGGGCCGGCGGGATGTTCTGCTACCACTGCCCGTCGGGTCTTCAGGCCCCCCGTTTGCCGCCGTCCCTCGAATACCCCTTCGCCCCGACGCATCCCTGTAAGTATCTCAGACCCCCCGGTTGGACTGGATTACCATCCCGTTGGTTGCTTTTTTTTTGTTGTTTTTTTTTCCCGGTGTAAGGCGAAGCTGTAAACGCGTGTTGTTATACGCGTGTGTAATCTGTGCATCTAATCTCCCGTGCTTATATGTGTGTATGTACATCGTACGTTGTACATTGTGTACATAACTACGATACTCGGGTTCAAATTTTTCCAATTCTATAATCGATAATTGGACGAGGGTGAGCCTGACTCGGTGATGCTGCGGGGGTTCGTAAGATTATAACGAAAAAGGCGAGAGTAAAACCACTTTTCAATTTTTATCACTCACGGAATAAAAAGTCTGCAGGGGATGGAGAATATTATTCGTGTGCCGAAGGTGGGCGTATAACGTGGTGTATGTATAGCGGAATGGCAACCGGTTGCTGCCCGCGAAACACATCGGGCAAGTCACATTACTGGTCGAGTGAGTTACTCAAAGTGGCTGGTGCAAACTGGACGATCGCAAACTTAGTTTTACACTTGAAACTAACTTCTTCCCAAACTAGGTAGGTATGTGTGTACGTCCTGGGCGCAGCCACGGTTCTCAGGACTGAAATGCCGGTTAGCTCGGGCCACCGCCATCCGTTCAAGGAGCGATCATTTACAAGTCTATTTGCCCCGGGTCAAAGGTACCACGCTGTTTGAACTTCAAATTACCTTAATTCGAATCCGCAACGCGTAGGTAAACGGTCCCATTTATGGTCCCAAAAGGTACTTTTGGCTATTCGCGACTTACTCGTTCTGCAACAATAAGATTATGCGTTCCCAGTGCAGAAGGATTGTAGGTAGGCGTTAAAAAGGTGTAGCGAAGCAAGGCTTTTCACTATTTTCGAACAGTGAATTGAATTACAGAATTTGCGCGATGGTGTTGTCTCTACGATCAACGTTGTGAAGTAGGAACGGTTTGATCCGCTTGATGCTTGGACGGATTACGTTGAACGAGCTATACAGGCTCTTTAGCCTGTAGGCTAATTGGCGGTATAACGCAAGATTGATCACCAAACGACTGATACAACTTGAGCTTCGAGCACCTTGCAGACTGTGTAATTACAGTTTACTTAAGAGCCGAAGTTGCTCGAGTGACTTAACACTCGTCAAGTTCCCACCGACATACAAGCCTATCGTACGTAGTGTCTAGGTCTGATTCGCCGTAATCCAACTGTCCTGTTCGTCACGAAAATCCCGTTCCTACATCACCCTTGAAAACCAACCGCACAGGAGCGACAAGAGTAAATAAGGACAAATTTTCCCCGGGATACCCAACGTCATCGGCACCCGGCTGCCGATAAAAAATGGCATCCTTTACCGATGGACGGGCGAAAACGCGGTGGACGTGGTGGCCAGGACGTCAGCCACCGGGCGACGATTGCAGAGGGGCCCCTCAGGGACGTCGAGGCACCCTCGGGCCGCGTAGTGGACCCCCCGTCGGGATAAACAGATTAGGTAACTACGTGATAAGTCGGTAAGTGGGTTCGTTCGGTGCGCCCTCCTGCCCCCCGGCCCCGAGTTCGCTTGTTCGCTCGTCCGTCCGTCCGACGTACACACCGACGCCTAACTACATCGTTAGTGCTATTAGTACCCCTGGAGCGTCGGGGTATCATTAGATTTGCTCCTGCATGGTGCCCGCACAGTTACCTTTCGATTCGGGACCCGCTGTTTGCATTGTTCAGGTTTTCACTTTCAAGTTTGGTCGTAAAGAAGACTTGGCCTCTTCGACGAATGCCGTCACAAGTACTACCATGCCGGAAGGCATTTACGAGGCGTTGCGAAGTTCGGCGGAATCCAGACCAGCGACGACGCGGCGTATGCACTAAATCAACCGAAAGTCTGCAGACGTCGAGGAAGACGAGCTGGAGTTCTACCGCGACGTGAAGGAGGACCTCTTGACGAACGACGTCATCCTCATACCACCCGTATATCCTCCTCCGGGCAAATCGAGACAGACACGTATGATCCGCGTCGAGGATCTCGCTACTCGGGACTCGGGTATGGGGCCGGAGTAACCCCAAATGTTACCCTAGCCTCCGGTTGGTTCAGCCTACCGGTTCTTCCAAACGCGGCGCGACCTTTCTCGCCGTATTCACAGGGGGAAAAATGGATAGAACTGGTTACGATTTACAAGCTATTTACCCGCAAGGGCCAGATTGCGGTGGGTGACGTCTGGGTAATGATCGCCAAATGTACCCTTTATTCGATTGAAACGTTCGATGATAAATCCGTGAGTCGACATTAGCGAGGCCAGTTGTTGTTGAACATGCTGTAAAGATGCGTGCAGGATGGCAGATAACGGTCGGGACGCACCACCCTGTCGGTTAATAAATTGGATCAAACCGACTCTTGATGAGTACTACGAGCTGTCCGTATCCCGGTGGAGCTTTACTCTCGAAACTCTAATCTAACATCTATCACTCGGGGCATGGATGCAACCTTGTTTTGCTTCTGTAGTATATTAGATTTTCAGGATGCTGGCTACATCTGTTGGTATCGCCGAGTCTTAGAAAAACACTTCTTATCGAGTAATCTGAAACGATAATTGTCTATACCTGTTTTGTTTACTATTCTTAGTCACGTTCGTTATGATTCTACATTCTGTCGATCGTTAAACCAACCTGCGATATGTCTGGGAGAATAATTTTTAAAGCTCGATACGGAGTGGAAAACAGCAACGCCACTCAACGTTTGAAAATAAAGCTAATTAATTCGTTAGGCAATTAATTAGAAGGTTAATTATGCCGAGAACGTCGTCAAAAGGAGAACGACGCGAGTGTCAGGGTAGAGGACAATATTTGCGGAAAATTATATATGTATATATCCGTACACCCACAAACGTCCATGTATCCATACATAAGAGTACTCCGGGGAAGATTCATTTATAACGACACCGAAATATCTACTTGTATATACCAAAGCTGCTTAATTTTATTTCTGTTTACTCGTTGCCTAATTGAGTAAACAGATCCTAATTAATTGAAGCCCAAACGCTACTGAGTGTAGATATTTAGCAAACACCGGTAATCGTATCCACCGTGTTCGGTACTCACCGCTTCTATGTAGAAACGAAGGTATACCTATATCTACCACAATACATACGCACGCTGTAAACTTCGCGAATTCCGTTTCCGGTATCAGCTCGACGGATGGCTAATAAGCTTTGGAAATCAACGCCCCTAAATACTTTATCAAATCACTCCAAGAACCGGTTTGAATCTAAAATTTTCGATTACGGAAGGGGGAAAAAACATCGTATTTAAAAAATAAACACGCGGGTAGATTATAATTCAAGCGTAGTGATGTGCAAATTTAACGCCACGGAGAATCGCAGGATAGTTAAAAATTCTGGCTTTTCAAATTGCTGATGAATTTGGTTTGTGAAAAACAGAAGTGCGCGTTATGTGTATAATTTTACCGTGACACGCTGTGCGATGACAGAAAAAATAGGCACGGGGATGAAGATCAGAGATTGAGGGTTGCACAGAGAGAACTGGTCGGGAAAGAGTCATGAATTTTTATGAGTTTAGGAAATTAATTTGTGTTTTTTGCTAAGCTGGGCTTAGCGGGGCGGTAATTAATTGCGCTGATTGCCTTGCATCATTGATGAACGCGGCCGCGTCCGCCCTTCTCTCGCGTTTGCGTTTGCGTTTGCTGCGGCCTCTCGAATCCGGCGATTGGCCAATCCCGCGGTGTGTGTTTGGCTTTGCAGATTCGCCTTTTCTACCATGTAAATTTTTTCTTCATTCTTTTCACACGCGTTTTCATTGCCCGTTAAAACCCCCCATCGACGCATCCCGCGGCTGTCGACGGACGAATATGCGACTCTTCCGCCTCTTGACAAGAATGAAAGCCCAGTTTATGCAGGAGCGATTATTCCACGCTTTATGACTATTTCTAAACCTCTGTTGCAGACACCAGCTACTCGGCGTATCATCCGGCGCTTCACGGTGTCGGGGATGATTCTTTTGTGCGGAGAAAGCAGCGGAGAAACAGGACGACGTTCACTCTGCAACAGCTGGAGGAGCTGGAGTCGGCCTTTGCCCAGACGCATTATCCGGACGTCTTCACACGCGAGGATCTCGCGATGAAGATTAACCTGACGGAAGCCAGGGTCCAGGTGAGTCGAGCATCCTCGAAAGGTTAATTTCTGAAAAACAAGGGAACTCCGAGGCCACTCGCAGTCCTCGACATCTGTAATTAGAGAAGCTTATTCAAGTTGGTTGAATTCAGACGCCGATATCGGCGTCGCGACGCGCGACGTCTCGAGCGTATAACGCACGAATCGACTGAGGTACAGTCGGGGACGTGGCACCCCCGGGGGTACGTCGCTGACACCCTCGACCCGACGTAATCTCTTGACGAGGTAAGCCGCGGTAATCTTCCGGATTACTTTATACGCTGGGCTTCGCACTCTAGGAGATGACGTCCCTCGCTATCCCCACACTCAGAATCCAAATACCGTCTGCCGACTCGGGAATGCACTAAAGTCATTACGTCTACGCTCTGAAAATTTCCACCACTAGTTTGGAACGAGTTCTTCGCAACGATAAAACGGATATGAATTTTGCGATAAGTCCAGTAAACGTTTGTTGAATAGCTTATTTACCGCGGCGTTGATTTTCACCTTTTTGCCAACAGCTCGCGTGCTGCGAGCTGTTTCGTAAAGCGTACACGTTCGCCGGCGAATCCACCGCGATTAACCAACCAACGCAATATTATCATTCCTGGGGCAGGCCGTTTATTTATATTGCAGCGAATTTATATACTGATTCGATCGGCGGTTGGCAACAGGCGTACAATTGCCAATTATGTCGGAGTATCATGCGGCGGGTTGTAAATAGAATGAAAATCGCGATATGCTTCTCGCGTGTTCCGTACACACGCGGAATCCCGCACGGCCGCATGACGGCGGCAGCCTCGCGGCTCCAGCCTGGGGCCCCTGCAGGTTTATAGGCTGGCGGGGAAGGGCGGCCTCATTGTTTCATTAGCCGAGACAAAGGGAATCTCGAATAATGGGCAAACAGTGGCGTGCACCGCCAGCGCTGTCGGTTTTGCGCGGCTCCTGCATTCGCGACGCGGACTCTCCCGCTCCAATTAGAACCTCCTGGGGGCCGACGAGGCACGTTCCTCGCGTCAGGAGTGACGCAAACTCCAATCCGTCCAAAGCGCCTCTCACGACCTCATCCACTCGTTTATATCCCTAGTTTTTTAAAATAATTACTTCATCCAGCCGCTTCGCGACGAAGAAAAGTATATTTTCAACTCGTGTATACGTATACGAGCCAACGAGTCGATTCGTCTTTAGTCGAATTGCAGGTGTAGTTCTTTTTTCTTTTTTCTTTGTTTGTTGTTTCAAATATCTTTTCGTTTCTTTTGCCACTGCAAACTGACGGGAAGAAATCTTCTTAGGAGACTGCTTCGGGGATGGTGTCTGCGCGTGGATAGACTCGGCGGCAAGCCAAGCCGTTATTGACATATTTAGGATTAAATTCGTATTGAAAAAAATGGAGCTAGGGGTTCTCGAAGATCCCAGGGGAACCGCGGCTTTGTTCCCGGGTATTACTCTTCTGCCCCGTAACCCTTAGGATATTATTATAACCCCCACCCCTATTCCCAGTCTGCGATGCTGCCTGCGGAGAGTCCGACCACCCGACCCCTGCTTCTCGTGTTTATTTTATTAAACCATTTCGAGGCTGCACGGGTTTAAGAGAAAGAAGAAAACAAAATAAGAATTTGAGAAGACATTACGTTTGAAACATTCGATTCGGCCGGGTGAACACCCGTCCGATAAATTTTCCAAGCTGGAGAGAGACGGACGTTCACGATCAGACAGAGGTCTTATACGTACCTACATTATAGTTATATACTTATACGGGATCGCATGCGAGTTTCTCGGAATAATATAGTACCTCTTCGTAAAGTAAAAAAGCTCTCGCATTTACTGCAATTCAACTTGGCCTAACTTTTTTTCCTTACATTTTTTTTCACCTCCCTGCCCCATTTACTCTCTTTCTTACTTTCAAGCGCAATTTTCTTCGGCACAGACCGAACGCCGCAAGAGGGTTCAGCTGCCTGCAGGTTGTAAAAGTAACTTTACTCTTCCTAAATTTGAAATTTATTTTAGAGGCATTGAAGAGTAAACAATAAACAAAAACTAGCAAATTTTGATTTTTCACAACTCATCAAAGCGTGTCGTAAACGAATTCGCAATATGTGGGATTTCAAATATAGTACAACGCCTTGAATTTGTGTAAAGTTTACGAGACTGCGGTTTATGGGGGTAACTTTCAAAACTTATTCCGTATTATTTTTTGAGATACTTCTTAGAGGGAAGACGAATTAGTTGAAACAAACATCAATGTCTTTTCCAAGATAGCATGCAACGCGGCCGTATAGATTGTCCGAATATACCGTCGATGCGGAGAAGAAGCCTATTGTCGTGGCGTCTAACAGCAGCTGAATAACAATTCTTTTTGTCATTCTCCGCGTGTAAAGTGGAGGATCCTGACTCGTATAATAAAAAGTCTATTTCAGTTGATATTACGTCAAGTTAGCCTCGTTAAAAAGACTCGGGAATCTAAAGGAAGACTCACGAGTGAAGAGCGAGCGGTGGGTTTCAGCTCGTTGAGCATGTGCGGCTCGTATTATATACCGAAAGGCGTGCAATTAAACCATGCAGTCGACGTCAGGTGAGCCTTGCTCCGGCTTCGCCCGACGAAGAGAGCCGCACACGTCCAACTATTTAGGCATACGTACAGAGAGAAAGAGAGAGAGATAGAGAGAGAGTCAGGAGATCGGCGAATTCTTGCAATTGGATAAGGAGGATGCGGATTAAACGGTTCTCATAATTGTCCCGTGTCCCCAGGTCTGGTTCCAGAACCGACGGGCAAAATGGCGGAAGAGCGAGCGGCTGAAGGAAGAGCAGAGAAAGCGGGAAGGCGGCTCGGATCCCGGGCTGCCACCACGGCCCACCAGCCACGAGCCCGACGCGGCGAGCGCCGAGGGCGAGGACGTCGGTCCGGACGGAGGCTCGAGGAGTCCGAGCACCACCTCGGCGTCGGTCAGCCCGAGGCCCCAGCAGCCCCAGAGTCAGTCGTCCGTAGGGGGCGCCGCGACGCCGCCGCCGACGCCGACGTCGATCAGGGCGCAGCCCGCGCCCCCCAGCACCGTCGGCACCGTCGGGGTCCTCGGACCCCCGACTGAGAGGTGAGCCTTTATCCCCGTCCGTATACGTCTTTAGGAAATATCACCGGCCTTAAACCATCTCCGTTTTCGCCGAGACCGGAAACGCGCTCCGAGCCATTAACCACGTCGTCTCCTGGCGTTCCACCACCCCGCCAAACGGATCCAAGAACCGATGTTGATACGCTGTATGGATATCAGTGTAATCCGCACCGCCACCTCTTATTCTTCATACTCCTCGCACTTCTACCCTTGCCAGGCAATCGTAATTGACGCCTCGTTAGTCTCCCTCTGCCTGGTTTATGTGTATTATATGTACCAATGTACGGATCATTTCATTTCTGGAAGAACGGTCAGAGCCCTGTATCGTGTTTCATCGCCTACCGACGGCCGCGCGGTTGACCTTCTAAATCTGTCATCATCACGGCTCGATGGGGTGGATAATACTGGAAATGTTTTCCACGATTTTTAACTCTGATATAAATCATAGAACCTATAAATATTACCGTTTATACTTTGTGAGAATGCAGTATGCATAAAACATATCGATTCTGTATAAATTTCATTTCTTTTACGCCAAAAAGTCACGGAATAATGAAATAATGTTTCTCATTTTTAATCTAAAACGATAATTGCAGATGTTACAATACCAATTGAATTTCACTGATTTTTAGAATACACAACACATTGATACACCTTGGCACGTGTAACGTCATATTGCTGCGATTTTCAACCTCCCATATTTGTCCCATTTAACGTTTAGCTTAAAAAAAAAACAACATACGATCCAATTATTTTTGGTGTCTCTTTTATTTGATTCACGTATTAAATTTTTTTACGCGTGCACCCAATTCTGCTGTACCGTGGCATTAATCGGAACTTTATAAACCTGGCGATGCCAAGTCCTAATTTCATTTGTTCACACAATATTTTTACAATTTTTTTACTTCGCAGCTCGCGGCAATGATTCAAAAAATTCGTTTAAAATTTTGAAAGAATTGGCACGTATACCTCTGTACCAATAGGATACGGTTGACTCTATCGATTCGACGTCGAGATCGCATGAATAGTGTAAGGAAAAAAGTCAATCGAAGAAAGGCCATAAGTCGTTGTCTCGAACTTCCGAGGGTGGTTTGTCTCCCGTCTGAACCGGGGTGAAATACGAATCGAGCGAGATACGAAAACGTAATGGCATCCCGACGTCATGTAAATCGGTGTCGGAGACGAAGGAGGGCGTCGGATGGCGCGCGAGAACTGAGGGGCCGTGTGTAAGCGGCGGAAATTTTCCTGACGCTCGGAGCGAAAGTCTTTGTCAAATTTACATCGCGATGTTTAAATCTTGCAATTTCACCTCGTCGAGACCTCCGCATCTACCGATTACGTTAACGTGTGAAAACAATTTTCACAAAAGTCGAGTAAAATATATATAATATGAATATATGTATGTATATATATACATACATATATATATTGTTTTAATTTACCCTGATTTTATTTTCTAATATTCTTTTCTTATTTTTCCCCCTATTTAATTTTACCGGGACAAGGTACGTACGAATTTAATTTACGTACTTGCGAATGAATGCAATCAAGGTGGTTTACTTGGTTTTCTCTATGAAATTAAAAAATCTCCAATATCAATTCTGATTCAAATTTTAATTTCCCTGGAATTTGAGGCTAACGGAATTTGGTGAAAAATTTTAGGAATATTCCTATTCCAAATAAGTTTCACATTGGAGCCTGTAGGTAAACCGCGAGGGATGCGGTCGCTGGTAGCATAGCTCGAGGTGCAGGGAGAGGATGAAAAGAAGAAGGGGAGGGAGGTTGAGGTTGAAGAAGAGGCCGGTCCGTCGTCTCCACGGGTGTAATTTATTTAAAACCACCCGCCGTAAATATATCCTCGTCATTTATTCAGGCGCCCGGAGCTTGCGGACTGGGGGTACTTTTCCTCTCCTTTTCTCCCCCCCCCCCTACCTCTCTCTCTCTCTCTCTCCTTCACTCGGTCTCTCGCCACTTTTCTCGTACGCATCACCACCACAACGAAATTCGAGTAAATATTCCCGTACACCTATAACACATCTGTGCATCTTCGCGTACACGTGTATACGCTCTCCCCTAAGCAGACCCTTCGTAACTTGCCCCCTGGTGGAGCACGCGGCGAGGCACCACCAACCCACCCGGCGCCGACTCGTGGTGGTTTAATATCATTGAATTTTAAATAAAGATTTTAATGGATTGTCATTACATCGGTTCTCTCGTCTCTCAAATATACTTTTCTCCCCCGCTCTTCTCCTCCCTTCTCCCTACGATCTCCACTCGCCGTACGACTTTTAATACACCGTTTGTACTCGTAAATCCCGATGCCGGTACCAAATTTTCCGTTTCAAAGATAAATCCTGATAATCCAACGACGACGTGCTTTCGAGTATATTCCGTAATCCTGAGAGGATGAAATCTTCCGTGTAAAATTAATTTTTATAGGCTTCTGAAAGGAATAATTGTCTTCAACCGATAGAGATAACGTCTCGAAACCTTAGCTTCATCTTTGAACCCAATTTCAAATACAATAATAATAATAATAATAATGATGATTTCCTTGTATCCCTTTTAAAACGATGGAATTACGGACTGTGCTGCTTTTCTTACGATTAGAAACCAATACAAGGTGTCGGTTACAAATGATAACGAAAACTATGTGTCCGCAAAGTTTGAAACTTACGCAAGCGGGGTCTTCGTACCTTTTCCATGCCTAATTACAAGAGGGTTGATTGGGCCCCGCGAGTCTACGGTAACAAACACACGTATACTCGCGAGGTGAAAATGGGCACAAGCTCACGAACGGAACGCGGCTAATTGCCTGTAATTATCGCGCTTACCACGGCTCAGAGTCCCAGCCTCCCTTATCCTCCCGTCTACTCATCCTCGCATCCCTCGAGCCTCGGAGCTCCGCCGACTCTGGAATTCCACCTTCCGCCCGTTTCCCGTTCCTAGGCGACCACTTGGGCGCCACGAGCCTCGCCTCCTCGGTCTTAGCCCGTCCCTCTGTGTACAGGAACCGCGATTCGGGTCGCCGTTAGCTGCCACCTACCTGCCTCGTTACATTAATTAAACAATATTTGCGATTAATATTTGAGAAAATCACCCTCGCTTCAAAGCGGCCTCGGTTGGAAACCGTTCCGCGGAACCAACGAGCCGCGTATCGCTGTTATATCTGCGCACGTACATCTATATATGCGAAGCAGACCTCGTTGCGAGTATAAATTTCACCCAGCTACTCGGCGAGTGACGAGCCGAAGGACGAGGACCATCCCCGGGTAGACGAGCCGACCGCAGCGCACCCTGAAAAGCTTTTCAAGCAACGCGACACCCGCCACGTGACGCTGTATGATAAACGATAAAAAAAGTTATATAAAAAATATTTGCACAACGGTGGAAAATACTTTTCATACAATAATCCGAATGCCTCAACAATATCGGAAGCAGACATAATTTAATTTGGCTAAAAAAAGTTTCCCCTTGTCTCTGTTTTTCAGTAACCTAGGATCAGCCGCCGGTTTCAGGCCGGTCGAACCACCCCCGTCATTATTTTTCCCACCACACTTGGCGGCCCAATTTTCCCCGCCGTTGTTCGGTACGAAAATCGGCAGCACTCCGACCTCCTTGTCATCCGGTACCCCGTCTTTGTGGAGTAGCGGCGATCACCGGCCAGGCAGCCTTCAGGACATGCTATCGTGGTCCCCGGCCGGGTGGCCGGCCTCTTTGTGCGGATGCTGCAAGCCCGGAAGCAACGATCTCCACAGGAGCAGCAGCCTGGCCGAGCTGAGAAGGAAGGCCCAGGAACACTCGACCGCCTCCGCGCTTTTGGGGGGCCTCGCCGGGTTCCCGGGCGGACTCCCCTTACCGTTGCCTTTGCCCCTCCTGCCCCCGTTGCTGGGTCTCTCAAGACGACCGGAACACCATCACCTACCCTCGGTCGTTCACCAAATACAACCGTCGACCAAAGAAGATCCGTAGATCGTAGATCCCACCGCCGAATCCCACGATTTCCCACGATTTGTACGCGGGATGCACTGTACAGTGATAACTTTCTCCGTAAACCAATTATGAATCGCGTGAGAACGAAAGAATTTAACATCCCGTCGCGAAAAATGATCGCGTTCACGATTTTATAATATTTTGAAAGAGAAAAAAACGTCTCGATTTTCGTAAAGAAATTTCAATGTGATTTTTATATATTATCATGTACAATTTCAGAGACGGACAATATTGTATATATTGATTTGTTTTTCAACGATGTTTCTCTCTTTCAACGAAAATTCAACGCAATTAGAAGGTTTGCATTAACCGATAGACTATATGTACTATATGTATATATATATATATATATAGCGAAGAAATAATTCCAATTTGGCAAATATGAATCATTCGGTGATACTTGCCAACCTTTTTTGTCGATGATCGTGCGTACAGTACCTATCCGATCAAAAATTGCAAAGTTACAAACAATACGATTGAAACCTCGCATAGGTTCGTATAACGAATAGAAACGTGATAGTAACATGTAGAGATACATAAGAAATATTAATATAATAGTTATAATAATAATAATAATAATAATAATAATAATAACACTAATAGAAACGATTATGATAGTATATCGATGTTGACAACGGAGTCGATCGCCGTTCGAAATTGTATTAATTTCTCCGCAAGAACGAAGTGAGATTAATCGAAATGAGATTCAATATAATCAAAGTTAAATATATAATACTATACTTCACTGCCCGGAGGCACGGCGCACGTATCGTAAACAACCAATATAGCATAGCCGCCAAAGATTGTAGGAAATCTACACACGTATAAACCTGTATATTGTATTACTGTATTCGTAAATGCATAAAGTTAAGAATAACTCAATAATATATATTTAAAACAAAATATATTAAAATATATGAATATAGGCAGTGATATTATAGCTGATTATTAAGGTAGTTGTGTTGAATAAACTTGTTCTCGTGATAAACGATTTCAATTTCATTACTTATTAACATTGTTATGTACCCGAGTCACAAATCATTTCCATTCCACTACTCGTTTTTTTTTTTATTTTTTTTGTTTTGGTTCTCAGAGTTGATTTCTGAATCAAGGTTACCGTTTCTGAAATTACGTAATTTACCTTACCGATTGTGAGTGGTTGATTCTAATTATGCTGAGATAAATGAATCAACAGTTTAATTCGGTTGTTATTTGGTTGATTCGATTGAAATTTGACCGAGTATTTGTTTCCGCGTAATTATAATCAATTTCCAGCAGTCGATAATCTGAAGTGAGAAGAAAAAATTTATAATAGCACAAACGAAGTGTATTCCATTTATTTCTAGATTAAACTCGCCAAATTTTCGTACGTTGATCTTCGATCAGCACGTTCAAGCCTTCACTGTCACGTCCAAGTCGATTTTCGTATGGAAAGCAGATTCAGAAGCGCAATGTATGAATAAGTTAATTCACTCATCGAAATTCAACGCTGGCCGCATGTTACGAATAACTGTGCATGATCGAACAGGTTCTGCTTCGTAACAATTATAATATTGTAATTTGGCAGCCTTAACTGCTGGAGTGGTGTTAATGAGATTCTCGGCAACGAAACCACCGCGTGTTAGAGTCACGTCCTCGATTCTGTCTATACGGAATCATGAATTAACCTCCTCCGATCAGTCGGGCGTCGTTAATAGGTTTGCATCCGTGACGCGTACGTAAATATCGCTGTCAAATTAGGCACCCACGTTCGAAACGCGCGTGTATTCTCTTTGAATGTAAATCGCGTGTAAAAATAAACAATCGAATCGAGATTTCCATCGAATAATTTTCTGGCCTCGCGCTGCAGTCAGAACCGCGAGGTTTATCTTGAGTCAAAAATCGTTGTACATCTGTATTGCATAAACAATCTGCCAGCTTTTGAAGTGTGTACATCTCATCACACACGCACGCGCTTATTCCAATTTTCTTAAATCGATTTTTTCTAGAACGGATTAATCTCATGGTCACAGGAATTTGCGCATTATACATCCGAGTTATCCCTCACCGCCTCACGTTAGCTGGGATCTACGAAACGTGTGTAAATTTTTTGAAACAGTACACTATTATTCGGAAATATTTTAATCCCGAGAGTGCTGAACGAGGAAATCACGCCTTCGGCGATATGATGGTTCGATTAGATTTATCGGATGAAATTTTTTCCATCAGATTGAATCTTCGGCAGATTGTACTTGTTGGAATTTTTTTTGCAATCTAAATAAGATGCAAGACGACGATTCGCATTATCATATGCTTGTGAGATTTAACTCTTGCATGTGCGAGAAGTCTACCGAATTATACACATCGAAATTTACGTACCGAGACCCCCAGGCTTGTTTTTACGTTTGGAACTGTGTCTGGTATATTGCTTTAGTAAAAACTGTATATTTATAATAGTTAGTTAAATCGAATTTGGCACTATAAAAATACACAGTGCACACCTATGTGAAAAACGATTTTGCCAAAACGTCAATCACTTTGTTTAAAACGAAAGTTTGTTACACGATTAGCCCACCGATAATTCATGTTGGAAGTATTTTGCTTCGAATGCCTGCAGACCTAATTACGTTACAGCCCTACGATTTGCTATTCCGATAACGCTGCGCTCTCAGGGATATTCAAAAAAGGAATTTGCATATCAAGTTACGCATAAAAGTTCGGTTAAAAGAAACCACAATAAATACAGACACGAAAGAAATTGAACAAAATGCAACGAGAAGATTTCAAGAGAAAACAGATAAATGATCCAATACTTCCAGGAGTCGAGCGTAAATCTGGATAAATTTAGTCCACTTAATTTCTAAGGTGGCCATAAATTTTTGAGAAAAAAACTCCATGACTTTTCCAGGAACTAAATCCAATTTTTCCGTGACATTTTCCTAGTTCTAGTAAGTCGCTGAAATCTAAATCGTTCAGCTTAAACTTTATATTCAGTTCAAATTCAATTCTAATTGAAGAAAAATATGATGTGCAAAAAAGTCAGTTTAAGCCAATTGCTTTTCCCAACGAAAAAAAGGCAACCTGCTACCTCAAAAAATTATTTCTAATTCCCACGATAGAAGACTGATATTTTCAGTTTTTTCCACGACCAAATTAAAAATCCCCCCACAATCCCAGGTTTTCCACGACCCATTTTAAATACCCCGATACTTCCGGGTTTTCCAGGTTTTCCAGGTGTGTGGCCACCCTGATTTTAATCCCACGTAATTCTGCTGTTGGGATCCTACATCAAAGTTCTCTTCCGCACCCGGAACCCCAAAGAACGTTTTGGTTCCAGCGAGGACACGAGCAGGCAGATATTCCACCATCGAATTCCTCCGGTCTGCGCCCCCGTGTCCTCCGGGTACAGAGGGTTGTTGGGAATCAATGCTCCTCGCAAAAGTGAGATGCGGCGCGGCGGCACGTCCTCCCACCGGAGTTCAACGGGGTTGAAGCGAGGGCGAATCGAGGGGTTGGTCCGCGGCACGGGATCCACCAACCAGAGACAAGACGCCATTGATCGGCACGTGGCTCCGGTTGGCCCTCTTTCGCCGGAGTCGGGGGTGGGGGATGCCCCAGGGGGGGATGACGCGGGGAAACTCGAGGGTGGTCCACGCGATCTACACACTCCGTTACACTTACTGGTAAACCGTATTAATCAACGACATCATGGTTTATCCCTCCCCGCGCTCTTCTCTGTCTTTCACTTTTACCCCATCGCCTGCTTTCTCGCTATCAGCTAGGGAGGGGGGGGGGAGCAGAGAAGGGAGGAATGAGAGGAGACGTCGGGCGCCAAGCCACTTTGAGGGAGGCGATTGCGTTCTAACGACGTCTCCGGGGTTCCGCTTCGCTACACTGTTACAGTACCAAAGGTACGTATTATAGGTGTAAGCATACATCTCTGGAAGACCGACGAACCGTGTACCTGAAGATGACGCTGTATTAACATTCCGGAAAAACGACAAAGTCCGGACTAGTTGCGGGATAACATTTTTCACCAATTTTTTTCTCGTCGTCGTTTTTTTTTTTTTTTTTTTTACTTCGAGAAAACGAAGCAATTAAAAAAATTCTTCTACACCAGCGAGATAGTAAATTTCAGTAGATGTAGAACGGTTCCGAATCGGTACGTTTATTCGTCAATTTTTCCATTGTTGATTAAACTTGTACAAATTTCAACCCTGCAGACACAAAACTTGTATTTCGGAATCAGAAATAATCAACGGAATATTATGTGTAGATCGATTTTCTACTGCGCATCTGTTCTGATTCTGTTTCCGCTAAATAATATAAAAAGAAAAAGATTTGATTGAATTTGAAAAAGCTTCTGTGGCTGTAACGAGGGATCGCACTATAAGATCGTCGTGCCTCGTAAAGCGAGATAAGACGTAAAAGGAAGTGCACGAGGAAAAAAAAAAAAAAAAACGAATAAACAAACAGACGAACGTAACCGTCAAAGAATAAATATCAAATCAAAGGTAAATGCCCGTTCTTGTCAGCTCTTCGTTCCTTTTGTGAAACGAATCGTGACATCCGGTACAGGCTTACAGACAACAGATAAAATTGTTTGGGGTTGGAAAGACGTCGGGTTGGCGTGCCGAGGGGTGGAAGTAAGGTGGTAGGTACGCCCCTGTGATCTTTGCAGGGCTTATGGAAGTGAAGTGAAGTGAAGTGAAGAGTGTGAGAGAGAGAGAGAGAGAGAGACGATAGATGTACGAGCCGTAGAGAAAAGGAAATAAAGGAGACGGAAGAGAGAAGAGAAGAGAAGAGAAGAGAGAGGAGAGGAGACGATGGTAGACAGTGATTAATACCGCGACGTCACCCTGCTTCTTGCTTCTCCCCTTCTCCGTCCACTCGCCTGCCATTCTACTCGCTTCCTTCGTCCCTCCAACCCTCCGTCCTTCCCTCCGATCCTTCATCTCGCGTCTCTCGGTCCCTCCGCACCCTCAGCTACCGCGACTGCTATACTCACCCTCCTCCACTCCCTCTTACATCGCGTTCCACGGTAAAAGGTTTTGCGAAATTCATTGTCAGGTAATTTGCATGTCAAAGCTGCGCTCGCTTGTTCCGCGCTGATGGAATTAAGAAAAATGTACCCACTTACCGGAGATGAGTGGTAGAAAAATAATTATCATTTTATATTACCGCAATGATCCGACTTGTTCTTCCGACATCCCACACCTCGATCTCTTTGAAATTTTGAAAACTTGCTTGAAAAATTGACGGCATCTTCTTCTAAGAAAGAGATCGAAAGTTCCCTTAAGACCGAGTTGTTAATCCCTCAAACTTTATAATTCGCTAAGCAATCCCTTAACTGGCACGAACAGTTCTACAAACGGGGTTGAAGATATCGAGACGACTAGGGGGAAATGAACCGCGGCGAATCCCTCGAAACAAACAAGGATTTATAGAGCTCGTCAAGGGACGGTAAGAGGATCAAGAGCCGCAATGATTTTCAATTTTGGAATCCACTTTTCTATGCCTATTCCTTTTCCCCGGGGCGGATCAACGTGGTCCCAAACGAGGGGCCCGTCCGCACCGCTGATCTGCACCAATCCCCGCAGACGTTGTCGGCACAGGAGCACGTCGCTTCTCGTCAAGCGCCGCTGAAAACCGGAAACCCGGGATTATCTCTTCTTCTTTCGCGTCCATAGAATGAATTTTTGAATAAAACATGGATGTGACAGATCAGCTTTTAAATACTCGAGTATCCTTAACGCGGATCACGTCCACCCTCGTATGCACTCGAACCTTGAAACTTGTACAAGCATTTTCGTAATACAATTCTCTACGCTTTTCTGCATATACAATAGCTTGTAAAATGAACAAACGGTTCGCGGAATTGACAATGTGAAGAGAAATCGAAATCTCTACCCGTAGAATTTATTATCGTACGAGCCTCGTGTCACTGTTATACCTCGTTGCACGGAAATAAAATCTCTCAAGAACCCTGGCCATTGGTATACATATAGCGACTAGCGAGAACCGGAAGGTAACGAAGTTTGCTTCGGTTGGTTAATTAGCGGCGGATTGGATCGCGCGAAAACACGCGCGCTAACATCGTTTCGACGAGCATCAGGAGTCCATGTACGTATCTCCATAGAGGTATGTACTCACATACCCGTTTCATATACCTAACCAGGTTCCTACACTGCATTATGGGTACACACACATCTATACGCCTGTATCCGGGAAACCGTTGACTTTGATCAGCAACGCTCGGCAATGGAAAAATGCACACCGTAATTTGATTACTCGCCATGTGACCAATTAATTCCCGTCCCCGGTGTTTCATGTTTCATTTATACCACGTACCTACTGTATACGCGATACTGTGACAGACTCGTCGTCGTCAAGTGCAAAAGTTTCATGACGCTACTTAAAGTATTATACGAATATACTCTCACGAGTTTCTAGGCAAACATGGTGAGAATTTCGCATCCACCAAGGCGATGGAAATCAAAGTTCCAAACTTCTTGGTACGCTCGAAACCGATAATAGCGGAACACTCTATCCAATCTTGAATTCAACACAATTCCACGCCAATTGACAAAGATCACTGCTAAACTACCTCAACTAGATCATTGAACAGATCACGAATCACCGCAGCATTCAAACGGTCTTATCATTTATTCGTACGAAAAAAAGTGCTGTGATTGTTATCCGGTTGCAGGAAACTTTAAAAGAGGTAATCGATATTTACGTTAATCCTGTAAACAAAATTGCGTAAACCAAGACTCCGTTTTGAGGATAAATTTATCCGTACATGCGTATCCGTGGATGCTACATTGCAGGGTAAGACCGGCGAACGTTTGCTTCACAGTAAATTCGGTAGAGCGTGGTTGAGCGCATGTTTGGCGCGTAGAGCGCACGCTCAGGGCAAAAGCTCCCTGAGTAGGTAGAGTATACGGTACATGATCGGCGGAACGAACGCACCAACACAGCGGAATCGGGTAGAACGCGCATAACGTAGCACGGAACCACCCCAAACCGTGAATATCGACGGTTCACCAAGCGGCGGCCAATTATTCAGCAAATGTTATAATTGGCGCATTCCATTACGCGTAATGGATCGCACTTAGTGGCCGACGGTGTGATTGGGGGCAAGAGGAACATCCGGGATGCTATGCCGAGGGGTGGAAGAGGCGGCGAGGGGCGCCAATCTCGATAATAATACGAGACCCGTTGTTTCCGTCTGGACGATATGGCGTAACTTGTGCGGTTCATGATCATTACGCGACGGATTACAGTCTACGATTCAGAGGTCAAAGAAAATCTACCAAGTTCTTGACAGCAAGTGTCGGTAAAAAGTTTCATTCCAAATTTTGTTGCGGGTAGTAAAACTTTCACTGTGCCAATTATAAAATATTCACGTATGTGTGGGTACGACGTGTAATCTTACAATTTCAGTGCATGCGTGGTTCGTCTATAATTACAGCTCTGGTCAGGAAAATACGGGCATTATTATAATCGGAGAAAGTGGGGAACTTGACAAGTTGTGGATATTTTGTGCACGAGCAACTCAAATACGTATGAATCATGCGGGTCTGGTTTCAGAATGGTCAAAGTTTATGATATATTGATATATATTGACCACTGATTGTGTTGAATTTTGCCAATCCTAAGGATATAAATTTAGAATGGTGCAAGTTACCGAAGAAATGAAATTCCAAATGGATCTAAATGATGGCAAGAAATTTGGATGAGGCAATGGGACGGGTGTATACCGTAAACTGTTGATAATTAAAATCCTTTGGTACTCGACCCATCGTTAATTTAAACTATCAGAAGTTCTCACCCTTCGAACTGACGAGATCCCGCAAATACCCCGAAACTTTTAAGCTCATCAGTGAAACATTCGTCGGAATTGAATGCCAGTCGAAATCCCAGCTGTTTCAGAGTGTTCCAAAACGGAATCAGACGGTACGCGGCAGCGCGGTGTTGGGTAACCTCGTTGCAACCTCGACTAAAAGCGCGTACGCCAACGCAAGGTGAAAATTAGCAATTCCGAGAGTTGCATATGCAGGTTGCTCGGCTATAACGCGAGAGTGTGGCATTTGGCACGCGCGGCCGCGACTCCGGGGGATCGCGCATACGATTGCAGCACACGTATACGCCGAGCATCGTGGATATGGGGTCGAGTGTGCGACGTATGGCCGCCTATAAACCACGGCAATTATTATTATGGCGATATGGCTAAACGGTGGAGAAAAGGGGTCGGAGGAAAGAGGCGAGGGACGGGGCCTGGAGGGCGGACTCAGGTGCGTCTGCAGAGCGCTATTGAATTTGTAATTCTGTTGGGGATGCTTTCGCGCCGATCATGTTTGCGCTAACGTGGGTATATGCATATAATAGATAGGTATGTACATACACACGTGGACTGCACACGCACGTCCTACTGGTACTGGACTATGTATGTAGCTGGGAGAAAGCGTGGCTCTTGATACTGCACCTTACACTGAATTGGACTTTGTGGTACGTCTCGTTAAGTGCGTGTCGGGCACGCGTCGCAGAAATATCCTTCTTCGGGATCTCCAGGGAATCACTCGGATCCCTGGCTCATAATCCCCCTAATTCCGTCACATTCATAAAACGGGTTAAGCAAATCCACACGTACCGAACTAGGACCAAAGACGAAACATCGTACCTGTATATTAAGAAATCACCAGTCGAGAATCCTCGCGCAGTGTACTTAGTTGACAATAATTTATATCGCGTCGAAAAACCGTAATTGAACACAAAACTTCAACGCACTGTGATGTATTCTAAGAAAAACGAGAGAAAAGAATAAAAAACGAACTATACCTCAAATGCAATTTTGAATTTTTATTTGTATGTACTTGTTTTATTCACGCTTTCACGTACAGAAGAGGATGAAGGAAGGAGCGAGACGATTTTGGATTACCGAATATGTTGAAAGGGATTCAAGGTTTGATCCTCGGGAGATTATGGTGTGCTGCCAAGTCACTGGCGGCGTATTTATCAGAGTTCTAGCCTTTATTTGACTTATTGACAGTGGCGATGCACGTGGCCTCGATCATGAAACGAATGTATCTACACGCACACGTATGTTCCATGATTTTTCTTCTAGGAAAAATGTCGATCCTAAAATGGGTCTTGAAGGATGATAATGCGCCATCGTGAAATCAGTTAAAAATAAGCATAGGTATTCTAACGGGGATTATCAATCTGCAACGGCAGAAGAATTTCAACGAAGAAGAAGAACATTCCCATTTCCAAAACTACGGAATTGTTATATTTATATTCGACACTTTTTCAAAATAAAAATAAAACACAAAGCCTCGAGATCCTGTATACATTATTCCTTTTACTTTTTAAAATCATTCCAAGATGTGGTAAAATAATGCGATAAAATTCTTTATCAATGATGGGCGCGTATAATAATAGTAATAAAAACAACAAGACTTACGGTACCTACTACATTAAAAAATGATAAAATCTCACTCTCGTGTTCATGGATGACCTGTATATTTATCGTATTTAAAATTAAACGGAAGAGATGTTTTTTTTTTTTGGTCCTTCGATGAAACCTCTCCGGGCCGCTGCAACTCGGATTGCCAGATTACTTACTGTTACTGGAGATCTCGAATTCGTACCTTCCGTCTGACCGCGTTGCTGTAACCCTCCTTATACTTGAACCACACGTCGCTCCGCGATAAAGCCTGCCTCGTTCCAGGAGATACGCTATTGTTCTGTCCGCCGGTAGATTCCTGATTCTGGGGTGACTTTTTGACCACCAAACGTCCGAAGAAATCGAGATATTGCTGAAGAGAGAATTAACAATCATCCTATGCACGTCTCCTTTCTTGCATTTCGCTTGTGTCGTTATTCTAAATTCCGTGTACATGCCGTAACGTCAAACCTCCACAGCCAAACAACAATCAATGCAATGGGTTTCGATGCGATTAATCTTCGGACAAAAAATATCGTCCCTAGTCAGTTGGGTTGGCAAACTTTTGGCGGGTCCTTTTAATTTTGGCGACAGAGAGTGACCGAGGTTCCGACTGAGCCATCGATCACTGTCGACGTCGACACCGTGTCAAAGTGAGTTTTAAACTTGATTTTCTCAACCTGTCAAACATCGGTATAACTGCAGCAACAGCAGCATCAGCGTGTAGTCCCAGAGAGTTTCTATACATGCTGGTCTAATTCTATCGTTAGTTGTTTATGAGCTGCAGATCGGAGCTGGCAGCTGCACGAGCCAAGAAAGATCGCGTATATGTATATACAGGGGGTATAAAAACTAACGTAATTTCGAACGATGTTAAGAGTAAAAGCTTTATTTCATCCGGGATTTGGTGGGGGTGAGTTTTTTACGCCTTGGCAGGTCCGAGGCCCCGCACACATTCAAGAATGATGCAGTGTATTGTATAATCGACGTAAGATTTTTACATGTAGGTGTAGATACGTGGTCAGCCCGGGGGTTGGAAGAAAATACGCCAGAAAGAACGAGAAGATTAAGTGGGGATCCGGGAGGATGAGGAGGAAAAGAGAAGGACAGGGCGAGGGTAGAGGATAAGAGGGAAAGCGCGGGGATGGAAAAAATCAACTTTTATTTGCCGGCAACGTCGTTAAGGGTAAGTGGAGGACCAGCGGACGTGAGGGGTTGCCGAGGGAGTTGCGGGGATGCCCGGGGCGAGGAGAAGAAACAAGAGGGCGCCTGGACGTCGCGGCGCCCACCCTCCCAGTCTTCAAATTTTACTTACACGTAAACGTACTTTGTTGTTCCTATTTACAACACGTATTTACGTTATCGACGAAGCAACGGTCTTACCACGGAAACTAAACTCATAATTTCTCCTCCTTTCGCAATTTGTAATAAACGCTGTGAATGCAACGTACCCGTGGTCTTCGACCTGACAAGCAACGCAGCGTGAAATTTCGTGTGATAAATTATTCCGTCCAGGGTGTTGAAGTAAGACGACATACCTACATATAATACGTTATATATTTTAGCGCGCGTAAAACTAGCCCGAGAGTAATAAAATGTCGTCGACGTTTCTGGTCGTGTACCAGAAGCATTATCACCGGAATGGTGGACGACGCCTGGAGGTAGAGGAGGAAGAAGCGAAAGAGGAAAAGGAAGAGGACGAAGGGATACGGGGAAGGGGCGGAACGGCCAGATTGCGACGTCCGGCGTCCCGACGCTCCACGTAGCGCCGCGCCGCCGCCATAGACTTGAACCCCTCGCGACGCCCCCGCGATTACGTCCCTTTGGTTAAACTCGACTACGGTTGCGATCCCTGCCCAACCCACGCGATTCAACCGTCTATTTCATCCGTCCGTCCACAGCATCCGTCTTTAGCCATCCGAACAACCGACCGCCGCGATCCGCCGGACGATGATGCCGTTGTTCTGTGTCCCTAATGTACCTACGGGCTATTATACCGTTTCTATCCAACGTCGTACAGACACAAGCGCTATGCCATCCGCGTCTCTTCTAGCTTCGTAGCGTCTGTGCTGCGGGACAAGATGGGCGGAGAATGAGAGGGAATAGAAGGAGTAGATGGCATTCCGCCGTTCGGAGCAACGGACAATCGGGTGGGCCGGACGTCCGGATTGACAAATTAATACGAGGGAACTTTTCCGTTTAGCTATAGGTGTATGTTATATAAACGTGGAGAGATGTCGGAGAGAATCGGCGCATAGCTGTGCAATTTTTCTGCACTTGTGTTTGCCCGCATACATCGTTATCCGTACGTATAATATACTCGTATACATTCCCGGTGGTTGCGGACTCGGGTCAGGGCACGCCGAGGGTGTACTAGCGATTTCTCAAGAACCATCTGGACAATATGTACGCTGGATTAATAGTAAGTGTTTGTACTCAATACCGAATGCCCCTTGACAGGGTGATTATGCCGAAACAGAAACCAGCGGGGCTTGTACGTGTGAAATACGTAGAATGAAATTTTTATATCTACAGATGCGGAGAATTTTCGGGAAAAAAAGTAATTCACAGCACTGCAATTCTCGTTTTGAACCAAATGAAGAATTGTTTTTTATCAGGCGCACGAAAAGTTCTGCGATTTAGAGCAACTATGGTTTCTTGGTTTTCGGATTTTCATTTTTCTTTAGAGTGGGGGATGATTTTATTATCAGAGAATAGAATTTATTCATCCGGAAATATATTGACAATGATATCTATTGCAGGACGTTCAAAATCGCTCCAAGCTTTGGGAAAAATCAAGACAGGAGAGCAGCGATGTGTTTTTTTTTTTTTTAAATTTCAAATCGACATTTACCTAGCGCCCAAAGAACATACATACCTATAACCTAGTACGCCGTAATGCGTGGACAGCTTTTTTGTCATATCTCTGCCGATATTTACCAACGTGAAATTTGACAAGATTTCAACACAAAGTCAATTTACTTGCAATTATCAGTGTTTCTCAGAGTACAATACTTCCACGTTATAAAATGAAAAAAAGAAAAAGGAAAAATACGTGGTTCCACGTAAGTTATCGTACAAGTTTTGAAAAAAGATGGCGTGCCATGTTGCACCGTCTGGGTTGATTTGAAAGTTCAAGAAGAGCGGGAGGGTGGCTGGCGGAGGCGAGGAAGCAGAGAGGCGATACGGATAGAGAGGCATAGGCGGGTACGAGAGGCTATTATGCTCGCTCGAGCGAATCCCTATTAAAACGTGTTTACACTGGGCTCAGGGTTGACTCAACCCTCTTGCTTCACCCCCGCAACGTACTCCGCTGACACTCGCCTCCTTCGTCTCGACGCTGCTGGTGCACGCAGCATCCACCGCAGCTCGTGCCGTGCACAGTGTAAACCACCCCTCTCCTTCAGCCCTCGGCCATCCCATAGTAATGCCTATCTAATTGTCGCTTGTATGAATAGTGAATCCCGAAGCACTCGGGAGCCACCAGGCAGATCCAACCTCGCCCAAGGGGAGGGGGATTCTCCTACGGCCACCGAAGTATCACGTATGATATAAACGCACGCTCTGCATGCGACCCCCGTTCCGTCCTACGGACTCTGTAATGTACGTTGTACCCGTGTGTGCCTGTGTATGCAATAGTTGTGTGACGACGCGTTCGGACGACGGTGTCTGGTTGAATTACCTTCAATTGGTAAAGGACGTATCTTGTACGAGTAGTTTTTGAAGCGTAAAATATTTAATGCGGTTCTTAGAATTACACGCATTATGAACGATGGAAGATATTTGATAAATTAGAGATAATATATATAATCGAACGTAAAGAATTGATCTTTTATGTTTCAATTAAGTTGAAGTCAAAGTCATTGAACGGGGGTGGGGGAGGGGGGAACAGCTCGTACGATCTGAAATCATACTCATTTTTAGGAGTTATTTTTTTTTTTAAATAAAAAATGAAAACACTTAGAGCAGTTTAAGTATGAGGGCTTTACTGTTTATAGTTTCCAAGAACATTTTAGCGTTTATTCATTGAAATCAATAACAAAATGGCGGCATAGCGCGTACAAGTTGCGAACGATCGCGTTTTCAATCCGGTGACGCAGATTCCTCGGTTCATTTTTATCAGATCGATTTGAAATTTTGACACAATCTTTAAAACTTTTTTTATCGATTCGAGCTCACGGCTGGATTTTTGAATTTCGATTCGAACAAAAAAGCTCCTAAAAATAGGTACGATTTTAAACCTTCCAAACTGTGCCCCCCACCGTCCTTAAAACGAATTGAGAAGCATGCGTATGCACCTAGTTTAGATTTTATAAAAAAACCACAATAATCAATTTTTTAGTAACTTACTAGCCGATCACCAAACTAAGAGCGGGGAATCGTAAAGAGTTTGAAAAAACTCCAGCCGTCGTAGAGAATAAGTGAATTCAATTTATGAACAGACTATATAGACATTAAATATATATCACATACCAGCTAATCTATATTGTCATAGCGAGCAATTATACGCCGTTATTGCTAGTCGACGACGATTAGGTTCGACGAATCGCTTCTTCTGGTGCCGCATATTTGACCCGGGGCATCAGCAGGCCGGCGGCCCGTTTCGATATCATAGATACGTTATACCTAAATATATATACAATGTCGCCTATGGATACTGTGAGATACGACGACGATGAAATGGAAATTGTCAGGGAATTATTTGAACATGATCACAGTATCGTTACACAGTTTAGTTATCCGAAAATTCCAAAACAGCTCCGATTACTATTTGGCGTGCAACAAACAGGATGAAGGATGAATTACAATTCTGGATCGCATTTTACAGATCAACTCGATGGTTGTTTGAATTTTCCGATAAATTGGAAACTCCGGGCTAATGTGGTTTGAAAAAATGTTGCTATGTTCGTTTCTACAATGAGCGATGAAAATATAACGATTCCTAACTTTCTGTGATAGAAATTGTATACCGTATAAATGTTGCAAATCGAATAGAAATTCAATCGAGAAATCGACGCCCGCATAGTCAAGACCTCAAGTTTTGCCAAACTGAATTACCAACTTATCTCTGGATCGTAAATTGCTTTAAGTATATACCAAATTACCAACCAACAAGTAATTTTATTTACACAATTTAACCTTGTTTTTAATTCCGTACACTGTAATTATCGACGAAAATTGAATCAATGGTGAACAATTTAGCTCTCTATTAGAATTTCTCCGTTGTTTCATCCGAAAGGAAAGAAAAAGATGTAATGAAGAATCGTAGAAATTTTATATATATATATTTTATATAATATATATATATATATATCGTATGGCGAATTAGTTTATATATTGCAATAGTTATTATAGCTATATAATGTATGTTCAGACATCGGCGGTGTTTCACGCGATCACTCTGGTTAAATTTGCACAGAGAAAATTGCGCTCGGATTCTCGAAGTATAATGACATGGCGTAACGTACCAGAAACCCAACCCAATCCCTCCGTTAATCAAGACCAAAGACAATTTCGGGAGTATTGTAGCTCATCTCAATATAATAATTGTATTGGAAGCGATAATTAATTTTGATTAAAACCCCCCGTCAACCGTCCCAAGATTTACGATCGCCGACATAATTTACAAGACACGTGCGGCAGACCTAACTAGTAACTCAGATTCATTAATGCTGATATTAATTTGCCAAAATTGCAAATGGCGAAATTTCAGCGCTGATACACTCGGCTTATTTGACAGTTTAAGCGACGTTATACACAATCACCAGCTATTCCATGTGTGTATTACCAATATTCTTACGTAAAATAATTTGCCAACCACCAAAGAGACAGTAATTTGCGACAAATTTTTGCAACGAATTGCAAACGGTAGAGATCTGAATGAGAATGAACAAACTCACATGTGATTCCGGCGTCACCTGCGTTGTGATCGGCTGCAATCTTACCAGATGATTTGGTACCGTCGGTGTGCTCGGCGTATCCGAATTTTTCTGTGTTTCCGGTGGTTTCACAGACGCTCCGGCCTTGATATTACTGTCCGATATCGCGGTGGCGACAACCTCGTACTTCTTCAGACGGGCAGCCTCGATTTCTCTAACGAGAATCTGTTTCACAGCGTACGTAAGACTGCGCCGCGTTCTACAATTCGGAAAAGTTCCAACCTCTTCCAAGTTCCTGAAAAATGAAAAATACGAAAAGTGAATAAACAAGCAACTACCCAGTTTTCTACCGCGTATAAAACCAGAGTAGATTACTGTACACATCTCTGAAAATGAGAACGGGGGTTTCTTTGTTTGAGAATGGTTCAGCTGTAAAGAGCAACGAATCAAGAATCCCGGTCTTTTGATGCAGGGGAGATCAAGCTGAATTCAATAACACACTCACGGTTCAAGATTGTAGACGTAACCACCCTCCGGAGTTTTGTCCTGGAACAGATTAAGCCCCAGGTCCAAAAGAACGTTCACGAGCCTGACAAGATCGGCCCTCTCCGCGTGAGAGAATAGGTGGTAAGAAACGGACCTTAAGGACGGCGTGAGTAGATCTGTGAGGAGCGGGGCCAAATCGAAGACCAAGGCCATTTTATCAATGCCAGAAGCCTGCCGGGTCACCCTCAAAATGGCGTTGGTCCGAGCTAACTTTTGGTTCACCTGTAAACAGCGATTTTTTCTCTCTCAAGGAATGAAAATTTAAGTGACCGACCAAATGCAGGATAAGAAGGTGACGTTCTTCTGAACGCTTATTCGTTCGCAGCGGATTGTAGCGGTTAAATTATGCGTATACACCGTCGAATTTCAATTGAACGTTTTAAAACGTTCTATTGAACTTCGTCGAAGCGCATAAATGTAATTTACAATGTTGACGACACGTGCGCACCAAAGTCGCACCGTCCTCGTTTAAAAAGAATACACAGATCAATTTATGCAAACGGCAATATCCACGGAGCGAACAGCAATTTCTTTCCACATTATGCGATCCCAACTGATGCGATCGCTACGACGAGTTGGCATGACAAAAAGAGAGAAAAGCGGGTATATATCTCGACCCATCTTTGTACCTCCAACCTGAATACCTTGTACAGATGTAAAGCGGAGGTTTTTTTCATCCGTCGACAATTTTTTACCTTGCGCTCTCGTCCGCGTTGAGAGATAAAAAAGGCATGTAAATATCTCCGTATCACAGAGCAATTATCTCGGGGAAAATGAGCTTTGCTTAGTCTTGGAGAAGCCGGACGTAATATTCGCGAAAGTGGCTGACAGAAGGAGGTATGTATTATACATATAGAGTAAAAGGTGTTTCACACGTGTTCGGCTAAGAAAAAATTATAAGTAAATCCAGGCACGATACCGTGAGTGAACTTCAATCGTCCTCGACGTACACGAAGTGCAATGTGCATCGAACGACCGCCGTTAACCCGTCGCTTTCGCATGACCTTTACATTCATGCAATCGACTCCGCGCCAATTGTTGCGCAAAAGTGCAGCGTTTCACTTTATCCAGTATTCCTACAGACCCGACTTCGCTGGTTTGTTAATTTTACGAACTTACTGTACCTACGCATGAAAAATTATCCGCAAGCTTTCGAAAGTGCAGGATATTTGCAATAAGAGTTTGACTCCGGTACAGTATGAGAGAAGGAATTAACTACTGATTCTTTCATAAGCACGAACTGGATGGTTCACCCTAATCATAGACATTGTTATGTCGTTTCTTTTCTAGCTTAACAAGGGGCGAGAGATATTTTCATCTGTCAACCTACACACGTGAAATATTTTTCTTACACAGCACTGACTTCAAATTGATGCTAAGAATCAAAATTAAGTATTTGAGTCGCGCAATGATTCACCTTCGTGTGTAACGTATGTTGCTTCAGGCGCATCCGTGACACATTAGGCGCCGATTATTTATTATTGTAATTCGCGATTATATTATAAATACTTTGTGCAGAAGTTAGCTTTGGCGCATAGCCAATAACACACCATTAGAAACGATGAAAATTATATCACGTCTGATAAAACGGAGCGTAAATCTCAACTTAAGCATTAACGTTGGTACAGTAAGGGAAACAAAACTTTTCAAAACGATTCCAAAACATTCATTTATCGATTCGAGTACGGATTTCAGATGAATTTCTGTGAAACAATTGGAACAGAAGAATCGTAAAATCGCGCGTTCCCGAATAGCTGATGATTGGTGGATTAATTACCAAGCGTCTGGAAAAATCGCGAGCACGTGTGAATCTCTCTTAAGGCTCGGATGTGGGAGTAAGCGTAAAGCTCATAAGGTTGGAGGGGAAAGGGGCTCGGGGAGAGGCGTGTATGGCAGGGAAGGGGGATGGGCGGAGGTCTAAGCTGAATAATTCAAGCTCTCATTAGGGCGACAAAAGCACCCTGATGGATAGCTGCTTGGCTTTGCTGACGGTCGTGCAGCATACACACTGCAGTACGTATATAAACGTACCGCATAGGCAACGGGTAGAAACACACCCCGAGCTGACACCACTACGCGCTCTCTTTACAAGCTAAAACACAACACGACTCAGCTCAACTCGACTCAACTTCGCCTTTGTTTTATTTCGAATGTTCTTTCATTTCTTAAAAGGTTCTACCTTGATAATTAGCACAATGCGCGGCCGTATTAATTATTACGCGCGCTAATTACGGGAGGATAAATCGCTTGCAAGGGGTAACTACAGGGCTGGGGGTTGAAGAGACGAACGGGGTGGCCGCGCGGAATGGCGAAAGGGACGCGGGGGCGAGCGAGGAGAGGGAAATAGCCATTACCGTTATTGCCGCAACAAACGTCCAACAACAGCGATAAATACGCGGAGTGCCTGACGTTACAAATGTCTCTCTATCTCTTCGCCCCCGTCTCTCTCTTTCTCTCTCTCTCTCTCTCTCACCCCATCTCTCTCAGAGTTATGATTATTTACAAATACAAAACACCCCGCGACTGGAAGGGTTAGTCTGGATTTACTCCGGTTGATTTGCCCGCGTATAAACAACGTCCCTTGATGTGAAATTCGAAGGTACCTTTGTAATAATGTACGTAGGTGTTGCGTACGGTCACCATCATCGCCGCGGAGGACCGAGGTGGCTGCCACCTGCCAACTGGCATCGTTGTGCGCCAGCCGTATAATCAGAATTATTGCAAATTGGATGAAATCGAGTAAGCCGGTTCGGCGGTACCGCGTTAAATCTCAATTTCAAATGAATATCCATTATTACTCGTCTCGAGAAGAAGACGGCACGGCGCTGCGGAAAGTGACGTCTTTTGATGCCGGTCACCAGACAAACTCGATGCAGCAATTAACTAATGAACGTTATACTGTAAATGTCATCTTTTACCTTGCATTTAATTATTCATATCGAAGGTGTGTCACGGTGCAAGAGCAGGAATAATAATTATGAAATTTAGGTGTAATTATACAGGAATTTGAACTTCAAACAGAGCGGTTCTTTACTGGCTAAAATAATTTACGCTAATTATTAAAACAGTCGCGTCAATCACCATGAACTGCCTCCTAGGGAGTATTATAACATACTGTTGGTTCACTGCGAAAAGTCAGCCAATTTATCATGAATATATATTGTGATATCTTCCAAGAAATTACCGTATAAACATTATAAATCAAATGTATAGTAGAAGCAAATTTTTAATACAAGCAGTTATAGTGAATATCTCCGTGGAAAATATGTTCCGGGAAATCGTAAGGTCACTTAACTTTCGAGTGTACCAATTCGTTCAGTTCCCAGGAAAACAAACTTTGAATAATAGCAACATGTTAGAAATTCTATAAGGATTTCCACTTTACAAATCCTTTATGAATGCATGTGTGATACGAGATATTTCTTAAAATAACCGACCTTATTCAGCTATCACGAAAAAGTTAATGCACGTTTGGACAATAACAAAATTATGGAAAGATACAAAAGGCAATTTATGTTTTTACACTCACCTCTTAAAAATTCCGGCTGTGTCAAAAGTTTTAGTAAATTGTACCGCCGAAGCTTCAAATTTTGAATAAACCATTGAACAGGGGAATCGTCCAAGTCAAGTCTTACTTACCTCATTTTCAACAGTAGGGTAGGTGAGCTTTGGATTCTGAATTCCAGCGAAAGCAAAATGCCAAGCAACAAATGCGTAGTTTGAATAAGGCATCAGATTCCAGGTCTGCTGAGACATCACAGTGTCGTTTAACACATCGTATAACTGAAACCAGTCCAAAGCTGCGGCGACGGTCTCCATTCCTTCGTCTCGAAAAAGTATCTCAGGATAATTATGAAACACACCTCGTACTAGGAGGTCTGTCTCCCCTGAAAAAAAATTGCATTTCTCATTCACATTGAAATTTCCAACGATATTCTTAGCTTTTCAAGCTTCAGACAATCTCTTAAACTCTTTGCAATCTAAAAACAACGACAATAATAATAATAATATTCTCACCGCCGTATGCCACTTGTAGAATTCTTTGAATCCTCTCCTTAATATTCATTGGCCCAATTTTGTCTCGTGGCACCTGCAATATCTCTCTCCAACAATCGAAAATTCCTCGCCTAACATCTTTTGGGGCGATAGATACTTTCTGGCCAGCCTTAATTCCACCCATGTACTGCAACGCTCCAAGACAAGCTCTTACATCGCACCCTGATTGCTCTGCTAAGCTCACAAGGGCACTAGGATCAGCATTTAGTCCCTGCCTGTGCAGTATCTCCATCAAACGACCAGCCAATCGTCCAGCACTGACACCACATACTGGAATTACCAGGGCGATTTGCCTGAGAGCCCTTCAAACAACAAATTACAAGATTGTAAGCTGGATGAAGAACAAATTCACTATCGCTTCAGCAATTGGCTAAATTTTCATCCCAAATCACTTTAAAATAATGAATAACTTCTGAAATAACATTTACCTCAAAGACGGAGCATAAGCATCATTGCAGATACATATAATCGGCCTTCGACAGCCTGTCGATTCTTTTTTTTCTTTTTTTTTCTTTCTTTTTGGTAGTTGATCAGTATCCTCTTCGAGCTTGCCATGAATGAATTTTAAAAGAATATCTATCGACGCTGGTGGGGCCCCGTCTACTTCATCCATGACTAGACAATTTGGTTTAGGGTTTTTCCCCATGACAGCCTTCATTTGTGTCGCAGAGTAGAGTGCTGCCCTTGAAAGAAATAAGCAAAACGAAATGAAGTACGATTTAGCACCAACTTATAATGTCGGTTTCAAAAACATGTGAATTTTTTGACGATTGTCTCTACATATGAGATAAAAATTGGTCGCTTGAACATACTTGAACTCTTTGGTGCCTCTGTCTGAGCTTGCATTTACATCAATAACATTGTATCCAGCGTGTTTAGCTGCCAAATGTGCCAAAGTAGTTTTTCCCAACCCAGGGGGCCCACTCAGCAATACTATTCTAGGTACTGGAAACCCTTTCTCATCTAAGCCCTCGACAGCTGTGTTACTTTTTTTTTTATCTCCAAATTTTGGCGCTGTTTTCATTATTCTACGTCTGACGGGGTCACGATGGAATACGATTTTATCCCACAACTTTAACCAGCGAAGGAAAGTTCGATTTACGCCCTCCTCCGAGAGAAGTTCCATGTATTTGTGAGGACGGTATTTGTCAACCCATAATTCGTGACCAAACGCGGCTGGAATCAACTCTGAATTCCCAGATGCCTCACTCATTTTCTTTGCAGCATTCACCATCTATTGAATCAATATTATGTGTCATTACAGAATAATTAGTATTGCATTGAATTTGCTTTTCATTCCCGAAACAACTATTCCATTTTAATTCTACTTACGATCTCTTCAGCTTCTGCCTTCAGCTTACTAAACGAAACGGACAAAAGGCCAGATGCTGGACGACTTTTGACTACAGTACATTTACTATCACTCTTCACCCTTATGTAAAGACGTTGACTGTCACTACATCGAGTGACGGCGACAAAATTCCAATTTGGAACTCTCATAGAAATTGAATCTTTTTTGCTATCTCTGCATGTAAGTAAAAAAGCGATTAGTAAAGGGATTGTACAAAATTCAGAAATTGATATACTGATACTTCATCAGTTACCTCGGAAGGTTGGAATTTACGTTCATGGGCTTCCATTTATCAGCTTCCCGTTTTCTGCCAGCAACAATTTTTTTTATGATTTCTACTTCCTGATCCCAACAAAGTTTCTTCACCTTGGGCTCACAACATGCAACTGTGAAATTTGAAATTATTCATCTATTGGATTTTAAGACTGAGCCAGGATTGAATGGAAAGATCCTGGAGATTTCAAACAAATTTAGTTGAATTGAAAAAACAAGTAAATTAGAATGAACGTTACCATCTTGAAAATCTTCATCTCCAATCAGGTCCTTAAGATCTCCAAATAAATCTTCAATCGTACGTTTATTGCTAGTAGTGCTCGGCTTATCAAGACCATTTTGCGTAGGTAAATTTACGCTTTGTGACTGATCAAGAGGAATTGGTGCTACTTCTATTCTTTGCGACGTTGGCTTCGCAGTGCTGACTTCACTGGTCTGGGAAAAGTTTAACTGCTTCTTGCAACTTTTTCCTGTAAAAAAACAGTTTGCGAATAGAAAGATTTTCACGCCTCACCAGTTTGGAATAGTGGAAGAAATTATCAGAATAAGATTTCAATAATATATCAGAATCAGTACAATTTTCTTTCTTATAACGGCTGTTCATCTGATTTTTGTTTCAGTCTGATGCAAAATAATTTAAGAAACATTGAGAATACACATTTTTATAAACGCGAAAATGAAATCCAACAATTTCTTCTTGCAATAGCGAAATTCACAACGAAAATATGAAATAAACCGCTGTGAAAAGATTGGTTAGGTTTGGTTAGGTACCTCAATTTTTCAAGTTGGCAACAATCAATCCCGGAATAAAGGAGAAAAATAGTGAACAGGGTTCGCTTTTAATCTAAGAGACTAGAGAACGGTGAATGTTTATTTGAAACCCTTTCAATTTTTTGGTGAACTACATCTCATGTTTATTATCCGTAGAGGTTATGTTTTCTACCTTCGATTTCCCTCAAAATCTCGTACTCATCTTCGTGAACCAAATCGAACTCCTCGTCAGGGTCTGGAAACTCGTCAGCCATTTTTCAAATCGTCTGGGTAAGTGACTAACTTATTAATTAATTCAAACAGACTAATCCGATAATTTAAACAGTTTGTCTTTCATAACACCATCCTGTCAAAGCGCGCGCGATAATTTCCTCGACGGCGATTCCAGAATCAGCGGCGTTGCCGTCGAATCACGTGACACTGACCACGTGACAACAGCCACGTGACACAAACCACGTGACAGCAACCACGTTCTGTGCAGCTGTTTCTTCCTCTGTTTCAAAGTGGCGTGTGAATTCAAACATTCCCAAAAGCCAGACGCGATGGAGTCGCGACTCATTTACAATTATTGAATATATTTAACACTATGTTTAAAAAATTTTATGGCAATAATTATCCGCCAATTAACTGCATGATAAAAGCGATATCGCAGTGTTGATGATTCGCTTGAAATGCAGGAGAAACTTTATACTTCTGATGAATTAGTGAGTCTAATGTGCAAAAAGAGTGTGAGGCGGTTACGGTTTACGGTCAGAGTGCATCTGGACTATAATCGAACTCGCGGAAAAACTTTAACAGCGTAAACGCGCGTATGAACTAATGAAGCGGGGTGAAATAAAACGCTTACCATGCATTGTGCTTGATTGAGCCATTTGGCATGATCTAAAATTTTCAGCCATGTGATGAGAGGTGTGGATCTTTTTTTTTATCTGTGCCGTGTACGATATTTTACGAAAATTGTTAACCATTTGGGTAACGTAACGTCAGTTTAGCTACGGTGGTTAGTTTCTAGTTGAGCAACGTCGATCAGGATAACTCTGCGAGCCTCTATTCGGCGCAATTTACGGTAAGTAAATACAATGGATGTAATCATCCACCGTATAATGGCTTAACCAACGCGCCTACGCAGTTTAGAAAAGATAAATTCTATTCTCCGTAAGAACAACGTCGATCTTTTCACGCGAAACTTTAAAATCAGCAATAATATTTTCTATGAAAGGCGATACAGGTTATAAGCACGTGCACAAGTATTACATACGATTATACGTCATAGAAGAACGCGTTATCAAAACAGTTCAACTTTCTCGGTATTAAATACGCTCACACTTTGTTATCGATCATTGACGAACAGGCACCGAACGTGCAAGCGAATAAGTAAGGAGGCCAGAGAGTCATTCTAGGGGTCAAAAATCACTTGGACTGATAAGAAACTTCCCAACCGGCGATACGTAGCATCACTTTTTTCTAACATGCTCAATTCGCTCGTGGCCGCGTAGAGTTAGTGGCTACTGGGTATCCGGTAGAAACAAGACGCAACTGACATCCAGTTTGCACCAGAGTAATAGCTTCATTCCAACGTCTTCTACCCACGCCGACGTCCCCGTTAAAGTGAGCTGGCCGTACTGTCAACAAGGAAGTTTCGACGCCCGAGGAAAGCAAGCGGCTGCAGAAGCCTCAGGCATATCCCGTCTGCGAGTAAAGTAAAACTGGTATGCAGGTTTTGCTTTTTTCGAGGTATTATTTTTGCTCGGAATAATTTTCTCACGTAACATAATCATCGTGTTCGCATGCTCGTAAAAGGGCGCACGCGTCACTAGGGTTGTATAATGCGATAAGATCAGAGCCGTTATAGATTACCAGCATCGTCGAATGGGTTGTAATAAAAAAATTTGAACTGTTCAAAACTTGGTCCCTTTTTTTGAAACATCACATTTTCCACTCAAACGTGAATCAGTTTGAAATCAATGTGAAGAATTCGTTTCTGGAATGCAGTACTAACTTCAATGTGACCACTGACACATATTTATGTATACATATTTAGAAGAACAATGGTACAAGTCTACGTATAAGTCCTAGTCTTCTGATGTAACAGTAGGTATGATTTTTATCGGAACCCACCCATCACAACTCTGGTAACAAGACACTAAACTCATTGTCAGTGCCTTTCATAACCTGCGTTAAGCGAAGAAAGTAAGAGGCAGTGAAATTGCTGAAAAAAATGGTCAGCCGGTTATATACATTATACAACGAAACAGTCGGTGAAATTTTAAACTTCATACATTACGCTTATCTAGTTTTACATTCAATTTTATCACCAATTGTAAGTCTAGCAAAGTGTTCGTCTATAGATATTTAAGGCAAAGAATTACACACTGTATCTACACCGACAAACCCAAATTAGCCACGCGCACACGACGCAGCTTTCAAGGTCTCCTCGTCCTTCTTTATAGATAGAATTATACGTAAGGTTTAGATTGAAATATTTCTTAAATATTCTATGGAGATCAAATCAACTCCTTCGATTTATATAATCATATACAACTCGGATCGAGCATAAACGAAACGTATACGGCATAGAGAGGTACAGATAAAAAAACACAAGCATGCATGGTTAAAAACTTACAAAGGTTTTTCTGCGATTTGATGTGTATAACAGAGTACGAAATGCCTGAAAGAACCAATAATATTTACTTTTGGTTCTTTTTCTTCATTATAAGTATATCTACTCGTATATTTGTACGGGATATAATGCTTGGTAAATGCTTCACTGTTCTACCTCTGGGCTATAATTTACCCGGTTTTTCATTGTGTACCGCAGATTAATGGTTTCGATGCGTTGACTGCATTATCTGAAAATTGCAATGAGCATAACGCTACTGTAATATTATACAATCTGATTAAATTCCGTTTCCTATAATAGCACCAACATCCCGCGAATGAAGAATAGACTTCCAGCAGCATGTGCGTCGAAGCGTGAAGTAACGGTTGAGTGTCTTTTAATCACAATTTTTTTTCAACAGACAGAATTCCATAGTAGAAAATATGCCAAAAACAGTATTACTGTATTAGTCTAGACCTGATAACTTATGATTAGAATTTTCTTTATCCACCTATAAACTACCAAAAGTACTCGGTACATGATTTTCATTTTTATCCTCCGACGAATGCCTTTATTAATGCCTCGATTAAGCGTGTCGCCAATTTCCGGTGAGAAAACCAATAATAATCCGAATATGATGACGATATCGCGAAATTCAGTTCGGTATTATTAATTCGCCGAATGCCAAGAGATCACGGGGTTGTTCGTGTTTTTGTTTCCGTGGCATCAAAGTGTAACCGGTTAATGAGAACTCGAGGGTTCGCATCGGAACGTGTATCCTTTTTTCACATTTTGATAGAACCGATGACTCGCGAAGTCGAGGGACCCGGAGCACTTGCTCGTCGTCGTAGTCGGGCAGGAGCGACAGTTGAGGACAGCCGAGAAACCCCCTCCTGTGCAGCGATAGTCCGTCCCCTCCAAGCTGGCTGCCCTCTCGGTCGCACTGGTTCCCAGCCAGCGATAACGCCGGCCTCAGCTAATAATTATTCGTGTTTATTCGTAGGACGAGGAGTGACTAGCAACTGTGGAATACCGAGCGCTATCCGAGCGACGGCAACGTGGTCCCCGAGTGAGGAAAATCGTTCTTACAGACGCGCATAAAACGAAGGCTGACGAGCAACGGGGAGTACGACAACTGGAGAATGGTGCGCTCGGGAAAGCCGGTGGCCATCACCGTCACCCTGGTCTACCTCTTGGCACTCTTTGGTGAGTATAATCCCTCCTCCCTGAGTTTACCGGTACCCGTCGGTCCCCGTCGGTCCCCGTCCCCATTGATTCCTCGGACAGACAGAAGGGGACGGTGGGGGAGTAAAAAGAAGGAGGGAGTCGTTGAACGGGTCCGTTGATCCTCCTTCTCCTCCTTCTCCTCCTTCCCCTCCTTCAGCCATTCTTCGCGATCAATGTGTACTCTCCATCCTGACATTCAGTTAACGAGTTTCGAGCGTTAAAACCACAGCGGTGACGGCGGCTTTCATGCTCGTCGTTCGTTTTATTTTTCTTACGTTAAAAATGTATCATTGCCTTGTTTGTTCGCGGTATTTCCATCCTCGGTTATAATTTTCATCCGAATTTCCAGGACTCGTAAACTTTAACGATAATGTTTTCATTCTGTCGCAGGTTCCTACTGTCGAATGGCTCCAGGTAAATATGCACACAATCGTCGACGCGTACAGTAAGTTGCAATTATCCATTTCCGGGGATACATTGCGCGTTTATCTATAATAGACCGGTCCGGCTACTTCCCGTCACACCGAACCCTCACTCAGAAAACCATCCAAATAGTCCGCCTCAGGGACTTGACGATATCACTCGGCAAATCGGAATACAAACCAACGCTTAACTACACCAATAACGCGACGCTACTCAAACCGAGTCTAGACTCTGGACTCTGCAGTGTCCTAATCGCATTACCGGCCACAGGCTAAACATGAGATGACCGAATTCCGTCTGCCCGCCTGACGATGGCCTGGAGTAAGGTGTCCGATGAATTTTCTAGTTTACAACTAGACTCGAATGACGCATCCTATCTTTCCTAGGCAATTGACCGACTGTAATATAATCGCATGTGTTCGTAAACGGGGTTTCGGGAGACCGTTATAACGGCTGAAAGAAAGAGACGAAAGAAAAACAATAACAGACAAAGAACAGGAAAAAAATCCGAAATGGCACGCGAAGCAAATGGGCCCCTTGTCATTTATAACATGAAATACGGAATAAAGGGCGGGAAATTGTGGCCGCCTCAATACGGCCGTTGCTCCTCGTATAGCGGCAGTATTCTACCCGAAGATTGACCGGAATTCCTGTTACGAGTGCCTGACTTTAAAGCATGGCAGAACATGTTACACGAGGTGGAGCGACTACGTGAGGCACACTTCAGGCTTGGATTGACCAAGGCCAAAGCTCGTACCTTATTTCGAATGGATCATTTTTTCATCATTTTCAATGCCTGCTCGGTCGTTGAGTTTCCTTTTTGAGTATAATTTGAAACGGATAATATATATTAAAAAAAAAAACGACAAGATGTTTGCCGAAAATTTCAATACAACGTTGGGAGTGATAACTTAATTATTTACCGTTCGCATTCAAACACAAGTCCCGACGTCAAAATTACTGTGATACGTAGTTCCATGTAATTATTCTGACGTAAAACTCTGAAGCAATAATGCCTTATCTTTTCAACGTTGAACTTTAATCCATTCTCGGGTTTTGATTTCGTTCCGTTATACCGCAGTTCGGCGGTCCCAATACTGAAACGAAATACCGCTAATGATAACTTACCAACATCATAGGTATGTGTGTATATGTTGCATACTTTTTTTAATGTCTTTCCTGCGACATAACATTCTCGATAAATCTAATTTTCGACATAACCAACCTCACAGTTCGAGATAAAGATTGATAAGCTTGTTTACATATTAACAAAATGCGAACCGATAGAATGAATTATTTGTGAAAAACAAGAGTGAATTGCATAAAAATATCGAGCCTAACGCGTTGGTGGTTACCTCAATATCAGTCGAGATTTGCACGATTTCAATTCCTGCCAATTTCAAAGTAGAATGCCGGATTGGATTGGATTTTAAGTGTATATTGCCCGTGGGTGTATTTCATCGATTGACCTGACGCGATAAATATAAATAGCACTTGATACGCTTGTTGAATGGATAATGGAACAGGATTGATAACCATGTGCAAGGCTGACGAAGATTAACTGCTGTTTCATATGAGGTAAAAGTGAATGCATGAAGCAATTTAAGGACTGGAATCACGAATGTTCGTCACATCGTGGAAATGGACCTTTACGCTCTCTCGACTACATCGCGTACTTTCCACGCACATATAACATATACAAACAAAAAGTAGGAGTCAGACGCACTTAACGGTACCAACGATCGTGGTCGGGTAGATCTCGAAAGTGATTCAATACCGTGAGCGAATACACGCACCTAAGTGGTTTCTTAAACTAGCAACAATATTACAGACGGGTGTAAATCGGTTTCGGAGTAGACCGTTACAGTTCACACACTGGAAAGTATATTTCGCTATCGATCCTCATCCCGTGTAACTGACGGATGCGAAAAAAAAATTCCGTTCGAGAAGCACGTGCTTACGTGACGCCTTCGGCAAAGCCATAACCAGTTAACTATTCAATATTGCCAAAAGAGGAGATCACCTGCCTCCGATAGTATAACGATCTTGATGATTTATTCATATCGCCGATATAGCGGTGACCTGTACTTCAACAACAGGGCGACCGAGGAGCGTCAAAGGCGCCCGTATCAACCGCACGAATACCACCACGAGATTATACACTAGCCACGAAGTCCGATTATGTCCTGGTCACGAAGCGACCGTGTGCGTTGCTCACCAACACATGTCAGTTGGCCACTGTCGAGAACCCAGACGATACTCAGTCGGCTCGCGAACTCTTCGACAGTCGAACCGTATTCTGTAGACCCAACGAATAACTTCGCCTTGACGGTTAATGTCACAGTATGAGTATTTCGGAGTAGGACTAATTCACCTGACACCTTACCGAAATCGGCGATAATTAGACGATGGCAACAAGAAGATCGTGCAGTGGTTTCTTTTTGATAATTTTAGCGGTGGCTGGTGCGGCGAGAGGATGGACCCTGGGCAGTGGACTCAAATACAAACTCACTACTACGCTTCTTTTCAAAGAGGCCGGCCCTCCAAGGGCCGGAGGAGACGTCGGCTTTCAGCTTACCGGTGAACTCGCCGTGACCGCGGTGTGGAAGGACCCTAACGACGCGGACACCCTCCTGCTCAGAGTCGAGGTAAGACGATCTCAATTTAAAACATGTTACGTACCTACACGTGGTGAGAAGGAGGCCAGTATGACAGGTCGCAACTATGTGTTTTCGGTTTCTTTATGCCAGCACGATGCTCTTGGGATGAAATTACGCTTTGTGCCTTCGATTGATCGGCGAATTATTACCATATTCCTATGTAGACTTGATTGCTGTTCTTGAGGGATTTGTTTCGATGAATTAGAACGAAAGGTGTGCATAATTGATGACCAGCCGATCTGTTCCTGCTTAACGCGCTGACATTTCCTTCCACGAGTGACGTGGGCACTGTAATTTTTATGAAGGTTTAAATTTGCCGATGCGTCACTAGTACGCGAAAAAACTTGCCACCAATTCCGTTGTGAGCTAATTGTGAAACTTTAAAGCGCTCTATTATTCCACTCTTATGAATTTTTGTATATCCATTCTCAAGGCTCAGTTATAATTAGTAGAAATGGAATGTTCGCGATAAGGATGGCTGATGGCTGCAACTTGCTGACGATGAGTTGGTATACTTTTTTTTACATCATTTTTTTTACAATAAAACGGATAAAGTAATCTTCATGCATATCCAATGATGATTGCGGGACTTTGAGCGTCACAACTACAGGGGAACTATTAACGTTCGAATCACGTGTCAGCTCATATGCACATCAATAGCTCGCATTCACCCGCATAGCAATAAGCTGACGAATCTTTTTTACTACTAGGTCGGTATAATGCAGACGTAGAGGATACGAGAGGATATCCATAACGTTTTAAAATACACTGGTAAGCAATTGATTGGCACGTGGGAACCTTGAGGATTTCGATGACTTTTGGACTTTGAATACATTGATTCTCTGAAACTTTTGAATACTACATTAAATTATCAGCAATAAATTAGAAACTCAAATGCAGGCAATAAATTCATCTTATTATTAAACATGAAATGAAATGATAGTAAGCTGACACCATGTAGAACGAAATTATTATTTACGAATGTGGCATATAATTAAACTTGAGTTAATTATTAGGTCATAGTGTTTTAGGTCATTGCTAGGAGTATAAATGTATTCAAGTAATTGCCTATGCACATACGCGATGTTGCACGTACATCTAATTTGCGATATGGAAATTGTTAATATTTCTAGACTTTTCATGCTCTCTACCACTATCAGCAATATCTGGAGATTTAATCACAGTCACTGTTGCGTCAAGGATTCTATCCTAAGTCAAGGATAAGTCAAGGATTCTATCCTAAACACTTCGCGTGTGACCGATTTTCATTGGTCCACGTATTTCATCACTACCAATAGAAATTCAACACACATGGCTCGGGTTAGACTATTATTCTCTTTCTGGGACGGGAATCGATCAAATTACCCTAGTGAATCTGGAGGCAAATATTTACCAAGAAACTTCAATATTTTCAGCTGCTGTCACCGCAGTTATGGATCAAGTCCCGTAAAGCACCAGAGCCGGAAGGTTTCATCGAACACTCCTCGAGGCTGGACGATATTTCGAAAGGACCGGCCCTCGTCCTATGGCAGAAGGGCGAACTGGGCACTCTGTATCTTGACCCATCGGACGAAGCGTCAACTGCAAACCTAAAACGAGGATTAGTCAGTCTTTTCCAATACCGGACTCTGGATGGCGATTACTTGGAGCACGATGCGTCGGGACTTTGCAATGTTACCTATCTATCCGGTGGACCGCACAGACTGATGAAAGAAAAAACTTTCTGCGCGGACAATTCGCTGCCCCCGAAGAAACAGCACTCAAGTCCGGTCTTTGGGGTGAAAGTGGAGAGCCTTCGCAGAGCAGAGTACGATCTGATCTCGGGTCTTTTGCCTAAATCCATTCTCAACGAAGAAAGACACGAGATGAGCCTAGCAACTAAACCAGAAGCCAGCACTGCCGTCAGTTCGCAGCAACTTCTTGAGCTCGTCCCTGGGAAGTTGGAGGCAACACCAGTAGTCGCCGAAACTGTCAAGGATGCCATTGTTCTACTAGAACCCAGCTTCAGAGAAAGTTCCATAAGCCTGCAATTGGAGCCTCCTACGTGCCCCGATGCCGGTTGCGTTACGGTTTGTTGATTTCCATGAATTATAGTGTAATACAGGATGGTCACCACCCAGTATAGTATACATGAAAAACCTACCATTTGTTCCACTTTAAGGAAGATCGTTCAACGTGATATCTTTACGGCGTGGAATTTTGTTTAAAAAAAATATAGTAAGATTGCATGCACTAATACCGATGTTCTTTTTCAGCTGGGTCAAGTCCTCGATCAAAATCGTGCAGCACTCGCCGAATCGGCTCTGGGATCAACAAAATCTGCCCTAGCATTCCTTAAACTTTTACCCTTGGTGAGGGAAGCTTCGATCGACGACCTTGCCAAAGTTCTAAAGAGTCCTCGATACCGAGAAATAAAAGCTCAACTTTTGGACGTAGTAGGATCAGCGGCGACACCGACAACCCACAAGGCAGCTATGAAGTCTTTACGGCAAGACGAAATCGGCGATGATACTGAGAGATACTTGTGGGCGTTGTCCATGGCACCAGTGCCGCATCCAGACGTCGTCAAAGACGTATTGAGAAGATCAGAAGAGACGCAGCAGAACGAGAGACTAGCGGAAACCCTGGCCCTGACCGCAGCCGCTTTAGCAAGACAGGAGGGCTCTCCGGCGATCATCGAGAATGCTAGGGTCAGTCTTGAAACCGGACTTGATACTTGCACCGGGGAGGAGTGCAAGCTTCGCTTCTTGAGGGCATTGAGAAACCTGCGGAGCAAAGCGGCCATTCCAACGCTCCTCAATTACGCCTTGAATGGCACCAAGGCGACGAGCGTTGTCGCTTGGCGAGCCCTGGGAAATCTGCAACGGGAACATATAAATCTGGAGGTAAGAACCGCGGCGAAAAGAGTTTTCTATCAGCTTGGAGGGCCTAGAAAAGACAGTAGCGCGAGGACTCTTGCTCTTGACATCATCCTCGAAACCAAACCGACAAAGGATGAACTTCAGGGTCTAGTTGAGTACCTGGCAAACCAGGACCCAGCCTACGAAGTGCGAAGGTACCTCAGCCAGCGCTTAGACCAGCTGGCTGAAAAGGACGACGACTTTGCGATTAACTTGAAGGAGGCGGCGAGAGCCGCTGCTGGAAAAGTAAACAACTATCACGTTGCGGCTCAGAAAGGCTTAAGCACGGCGTTCACGAGGTCGTTCCTCGAATCACCGGGTAGCAACGGGTCTCTGGTTACCATTCAAGAAGTTCACTCAGGTCTCCTGAAGAGAGGTATCGTCGACGTCGTTCTGGAGACCGACGCTCATACCCAGCAGATCTTTTCCCTGGGACTATTCGCCGGTGGTTTGGGCGGATTCGTTTCCTCGTCTGACAACGAAGTCAACGGTACCCCGACTGAAGAAGAAGTAGCAACAGCCGGCATGGAAATCGCACTTCTCGGAGTTGGAATACGCCCGTTTGTCTTCTTCTCTGGACAAGGCGAGCTCATGGGCCACGTTTGGTCAGGAACAGCGTCGACTCGGACATCAGCCTTTCAAACACTTGCAGCCCTACATCATCACAAGGAAATGTTGCCTCTGGCTTCCGGCTTCCTAACGGAAATCGACGCTGAGGGTGCCATCAGCTTCGATCTCGCTGGTCAAGTGCAGCTGAGTCTTTGGTCGAGGAACGCTCAGTCCTTGGTTGAAATGGCAGCTGGTGTTGCCGTCCACGGAGCCTCTAGGGTCCGCTCAAAATTCGTGCAAAGTACAGCGGAATTCACGCTGACTGTTGAGCCGAAACTCGAGCTCTCTACCGACCTTGACTTTTCGGGTCCAGTATCGTTGTGCATGAGACTCACACAGCCCCAGTCAACAGCCAGACATCATGTTTACAAGATTGAGAGGATACCCGGGAGCAGACATAAGTTGAGAAAGACGAGGAGGTCGAGGGTTTCGACCCCGGCAAAGTCGTACCTACTGAACAGAAAGAATAGCGAAATGTGCTCAAAAGTGTTCGCATCATAGTGACTGAAAACTGTTGATTTTTTATTTTTACGAGTATGTATACGGAGCAGATTTCTCATAAGGTGAATTACTATAATCTGTGTGTGTATTGTGTTAAGGAACGGTGATGAACAACGTGGTTCGAGAACTAGTTAACACTACATGAGTGTACAAGAACACTCTGTATCCTCGATGTGTTTTTGTACCATATATACTGATTATGTTGATTGATTAAATTTATATTGTTTTACGAGTAACAGTGTCATTTTATTTAGAAAATATATTATTTACAAATACATCCCCAGTTTGCTAGTGCTTCTATATCTTTACTCACGTACATGATGAACTATTTGGTAATGCACTTCGCGCTTATTGCTCCAAATCATTTGAACCGCGAGAGTAGAAGTTAGATAAAACCTTCCCTGAATTTGAACGAATAGAGTTTATGTAATTAAGGTAATGTGAGGTTTGCATTCAAATTTTAACTATTCGCAATGTCTGTTAAAATTAGATCAAAACCTTACGATTTAATATCTGATGAAGGAGCTTGACAACTGACAAATAGGAATATCGACTTTTCTGATATCGTAAAGTATCCAGCTACAAGAATTTAATGTTGTAATATCTCAAAATAATCGCAGAGAATGTAGTCTCTTCGGCACGAAGTTTCCGTTAAACGTAGCATTCATCAGCACCGTAAAGAAATTCATCGTACTGATATTAGATCGTATTTCTCATACTTAATAAGGATAGTCAAAACTCAAAGGTAGGTATATACAAAAGAAAATCTAAATTCGCAAGTAAAAATAGCTACGTATTCTACTGGGTGTTCCCAGCACACGTGTCTGATACTCATACACTGCTTGAACTTGCATTCGACCGATCTCAATATTATTAGAAGCAAAGCAGTTCTGGACTCTGTCCTCTTATCTGCAGCCACACTCTGCCACCACCATGTCTTCGTATCCATACTGGTAAGTCAGGGTTCCCGTGGCATCCATGTAAAGCAGACTGGTTGCACTGAGCCTGGTTGGGACACAGCACGCTCTTCCGACGGGTTTATTGTTGTTGTTAGAATTGACGTTGGCTTTGGCTTCATCGGCGGCCTGAAACGCGGCGTAAACGAGGGTTTGGACGATCGCGTGTTTCGTAGGACTGAGATGGTCACCTAGTGGGTAAAAGCACTTTCCGACGCACTGGTAGGCGTCGTAGCCCTTCGGAGCAACGACCCACTCGTCGTACGATATTGTGGAAAAGTCAACGTACAGAGACCGTTTGCGGCAAGCGTTTCGACGCCGGCGTCGGGCGGCGTCGTTTTTCCACGTAGTAGTGACGTCCCCTTGTTCCTCGTCGACGGTCGACCGCGGTCTTCGGTTCTTCGGCTTGCTGTAGCTAAGCAATAGGATCGGTCCTTCACCTCGATGCCAACCATCAACTCTACCGCGTACCCGAAGTCGCAGTACGTCACCGATTCGGCCGAGAACCGCATCGGTCACATTGAATCCTCTCCAAGCATCGTCTCTTCGTGGCCGGTGAACTTGGTCCTTCCAAGGCAATCCGTCGGCCGAATGAACACGGAGAATCATTCCGGCGGCCCCCATAAGCTCGGCCGCTTCCAGAACCTCCCCAGGTTGTGTGATCGGCACGGAGAACTCGAGGACTCTTCCACCATCATTTGACAACGGCCAAGAGATGTGAGCCGGTTGAAGAGCTCGCACGATGTCAGCGTCGGGCCGACGATGGTAGAGCCGCAACATGTATCTCGAGATCGGTTGGCGATGATAAATCTTCGCGGGCCCTCTCACGGTGTGCTTTGCTCTCGCGGTCTTGTTCACAAAACGTTGAGACACCCTGAGTTCGGATGACGGTAAGGTGAGATCGACTTCGAAGGAGGCTCGTGCCAGCACTCTGGTGGACAACCAGGAAAATGGTGCTCCCGTTCTCCAAAGGTAACACATCGCGAAAAGGGCCAGAAACAACATCGGCCAGTACTGTGCCGACGTCCACATTCTTGAAAGACGTATGACGATTACCGGCTCACGGACTCTGAAGCGCAAAAATCCAGGAAAACTTCCATCACGAGTCACCGCGAACTCCCCAATTCCTTACCAGACGCGGTTCAAAGAAGTTCTTTGAAAACGACAACGTGCGGTGGAGCCATCCGGCCCGAAACTGGAGTCGATGGACCCCGTCGTCGAAGCCCCTGAAGATGAGGCTGAAGGGAGTCCTCAAATACCCGCCAATCCATGCCACGTTCAAAATTGCCGCTGTAGTTTGTCTTATCGAACGCAGACCTCCACTTGACCGAACGTCTACCCTGGACGGCGTCGCCCTCGCAGCGAGACGAGAGATGCCAGGCTTATCGCCGTCGCGGCGTCACGTCGAGCCATGCGGCTGTGGCTCCCCATTCCAATGCAGGGGTCGCGCGGACGCCGCGCATCGATTCAGCCCGGTGACGTCATACCGCGAACGTAACCCGAGGAGGTTGGGTATACACGTTGTACGTAGGTACCAGTGAGGCGTCGAGCTGAGCAGAAAAGAGATACACTGCTACGGTTCAAAGTACAGGACGATAACCCGCCTATCATGCCTCCGTCCTGACTAATTCCGAACTCAGGGGCAGAAGTCAAGGCACCCCGATAACAAAACTGCAGACTCCGAACAGCGTGACTTCCGTAGCGCATCGTCCACAAGAAAATAGAACGGTTCGGTTCGTGCCTTCGTACGTACGTTGTGTCTGCATTTAGAGCGAACATACGGAAGAAGGGAGACTGATCTGACTCTTCAGCTAGTAAGTAACTTCACTGATATCCTAGTCCTAGAGAGCTTTTCTTACACATCGTACACTCGCTGAGAAACTTGAACCCGTCAAGTTTTTCACCACTCTCGTTACGTATCAATCCCCGGTGAATCACTTTGAATTTTGAACCAACCGCTATGTTCGCACATGTTTTACTACTGGAGATGCGGTATAAGTCAGATGCAAGTTCAAATCTTGAGCAGGTTGTTGTCGCTTTAACAGAATGGCTAATAATAGTTTCGTTGCGGATAGGTTCGTTTTTCATTTTAGTCAGCGTGAATACCTGCAGTTTTATCATTCAACTCGTTTTGATACGCAGATGTATCTCCGTTATTTCATGGAAAAGTGACTTGCGTATTCTGGAATTAAATAAACACGGTAATCCCCCCGCAAATTGAGTATTAGGATATCTGGGTTTTCTATGGTTTCGTAGAAGTCCGGATAATCTAGAGACTTGATTCTCGTGACACGTGGTTAGATTCACTTTGAATGAATTTCCAGCAAACAACTCACAGCTCCGGCAGTTTCTTTTCTTGTTACTTTATAATTTGATATCGTTTATACATGAATATCAAACTCCTTGATTTTTATTTAACTATTACGGTTTTATCATCCACTCTCTTTGGGTCTTTGGTAAAGGTCAAACTTTATTTGCAAGAGATGTATGTTTAAATAACCATTTATAATCTACGCCTGTAGAGCCCACAATCTATGCCCACAATAATGCATCACATCATGGCTTTCACATGTGATGATTAGGCCCAAGAAAATGAAGAACAATATTGGTGTTCATCAAAACGATATTGTTATTTGATTTGTTTCTCCGTTCGAAATTCGGCCACAATACTGTTGTAAATTTCTCTACGTGAAACCGAGCCTCTAAAAGATATGTTTGATATAGTTAGTTCTGCTAAATGTGCTGTGATAAGATTTAACCGCCTTGCTGGCCGGATTTCGGCTATTATTTCTTAACAATGATAATGGTTTCTGTAGCAATTAACTAAATGTCAGTCGAAGTGAAAAGTACGAGATAAAGTTCACGTATATTCGGAACAAGCCAAACGCGCATCGTTTGGAGGGTAAAAAGAATCAATAAAATCGATCGCCTGCGGTACAACCCTAACAAAATTGTAAAAAGAAACTGCTTACATAGTATCCCAATAAAAAAGCAAAAGAGAACAGCCACCGTAGTAACGATTTTGCAGGAAATACTAGATATTTACTGAACAAAATTGTCTGACGTGAAGTTGTCTCTCTGATTGGTGTAAAAAAGGAATTCAGGAAAGGCTGATCAGCTGTTAGGATGAATGTTGCAAAATTATTGATAACGTTAACGTAAAGCTGGTTCCATATTACCTTACATATTATAATAAGCCAGTTTCCAGCAAGATGCAGACAAGGTCTACGCGATAAAGGAATACTTACTGCCTCCGTGCGATGAAGACAAGAGACAACCACATCTCTGTATCTTCAAGGCGCTCGCCACTGCAGTTATCGCATCCTGCACCATAACCGTCTCCCGTACCACAGAGCACGATGTATACTGAACTTAAACCAGACCTCGAAAATGCAGTGTTACAGTCGCACCTGGAGGAATACCTTCCCTACGTGGGAGGTGCAGCCGGAGCTCTCGTCCTGACCGGGGTCGCCGCGTACTTTGCTTCACGTCCAACACCGGAGCGACCGCTCGTTCCTCTTGATGCTCAGGCCAAGGTTCTTCCGGTAAGCAGTAAGACATCCGTTAAGAAAAATTTTCAACTCAACTTAATAACGTCGAGCAGAGTAGCCGTCTCTCAGTTTTATGACAACATACTCGTACCTCTATAGCGATGTTCCGTCCGTTCTCTCCTCGTTTCACAAGTTTGGATAGCTTTACGCAAATGGAGGGATTCTGGTTAGGGATTAAATTGTTCCATCACATGAAATGAAGCGAATTTAGTGAATTTCTCTCTGGATGCAGTGCCCTGCTCTCCCAAGATGTAAATAGTGGAATAGTCCATAATTCTACCAGTTCCTCCGCAGCCTGCGTATTCGATGAATATTTCGGTGTTTATGTACAGTAACCCGCAATGCTTGCGAAATATCAACTGTGAAATCGGAGCGGATGAACCCTAAACACGTCAGGAGCGTTATAATATTTCAATTATACTCAGTGAGAATGTAGGGCAACACCCCGGTGAGAAGTTCGTGTAGGATGTTTAGCTACTCTTAAGACTTTTTCAGAGTATTTCTGGTCTCGTTTAAACACGTTGGCTGAGTTCTACGAAAAAAAGCGCAATCCTTCCGCGAAATGAAACATAATTCAGAGTTATCATTGTGCAGAAGTTATTGAGGCAATGCCTCGCAATTGGTACTCGGCATAATGGTTCTGTGTATGGAACTTGGTGGCCGCTAAATATAACCCGAATGAGTATAGACGGGAAATTCGAGAATCATTTGAAGTGTATTTTTATATTCATCCAGCCGTTTTAAATCAAAAAATAATTCGTTGATACTTTTCTATCAGATTAAACATTGAGCTTTGAGGCTGAGAACAGATTTTTGAACTAAAATTGGTGTCAAATTGTTGGCTTTAAATTGTCTTTACAGCTAAAATGGTGAAGGAATGTTCAATAAATTTGAGATAAAAGCTTTTCACCGAAGAAAACATCGTTCAGGGGACCAAAAGTTAGACGTATCGGGAGGGTAGAGCAGGTCGTGTAACCGCGAAAGCAGCGGCGTTTAGCCATCTTCCTAGGGGTGAACATTCTCTAAACGACGAGATCCCCGGGTCCGGCGTTCCCTCGTGCGATGCAGAGTAAACGTACTTACTGGCGGTAAAATAAAGCAGCCGTTCCTCGCGATGCGACGCGACGCGACGCGACGGTCCGAAATGTTGGCAGGATCCCGCGCTTCCCCATCTGCTCTCGGGTAGTTGTTAGCTGTATTTTAACATCGGGATAAGTAAGTCAGGTGATGCAGAGATTACGCCTGCGTCGCGAGGGCCCAGCTCTCGACGTCTCTTAGAGGGGATGGCCTCCGACGGGGAGAGTGTTTACCGTCGAAGCTGGCCCTCGTCCAATAAGTTCAGCGTCGCCAGCGTCCCTCAATATGCGAGCCTATATTTAAATGGCCGAGAGTTTAAGTCGCTCGCTAGTCTCTTCGAGGGGAGGGAAGGACGAATGAGACGCGGACCGCGTGACAGAGCTTGGAGATACTCGGGGGAAAAGAGGCATCTTCGCGAAGCAACCCCGTTATTCGCCGGACCAGGAGACGGTAGTCACGGTGTGGTGCAGGTGTCGTGCAGTTCATATTGTGTACCTGGAGGAAATTTTCATATCCGCGAGTGCTTGGAAGGTTCAATCGAGGCCTCGAGGGCGGTTCTCTGAGTGCCTGGTTCCTTTTCATACGAAATGATACGAAGTCCGATAGACCTTAACGAGCAGTCGGAGATACTCAAGGTTACTTGACGAGCTACATTTTTATTCGCCAATGTTACCGCACCCCGATACGTCGATTCGTCTATTTTTCGCGTCATTTGGAAAACTTTTGCAGATATTGCATCACGCGTTTTGCATTCTTGATGGTATCCGCCTCTGGCCCTTTCGCGAGCAAATATGCATCAAGGACTCGCGTTGTACCGGTCGGCATCTGTACTTGAAACATTCTTTCGTACAGTTGACCTTGCTACGTGTAAATTTAACACTTTTGAAGAGGTTCCAGAAGAAATGAGACAACCTTACCTAGCTACCGTATGATTGATGATTGGTCTGTGAAACCACGCGATTTATTCAAGAAAAATAGAAGAACAAAGCTGCCGATGAGGGAGAAAATAGTGAAAACTAAAATGAGGCAAAAGCGCCGTGGCCGGTTGTTTAACATCATCAAAGTGATACTGTATACTTGCAAATTTGATTGGAATTTATGCGGCTTGTCTATGTGATTGCAATGTATAGACTTTAGAGCGAGCCAAAAATTAACACGGGAATCGTTATCTAATCAAAAATAGGAAAATCATCCGTCTGTTTGTCTCGGGCTACACAGTACTGCTTCATGCTATATTTAGTGTAGTGCTTTGCCGATCGGTTACGCAATATCGGATATAATTTAAGTTTGGGAAACCTTTGGTTTCAGGGTGCTGAGCTTGTCAGAGTGTCAAAATTCTACAAGGACAGCAAGGATGGCAAATTCGTCAGCTACATTCACGAGGACACAAGAACTCTCTACGACTCATTCCGAAGGGGTGCTAAAGAGTCTAGTAAGTCTTCATTAAACCTGAACCAATTTTTAATCAACCACTCAAGCTTGACGTCGACCACGCCCACTTCCTCTTCACCGGTGTAAGCGCGACCTTTGATGTATTGCGTGTGTTAGAATTGGTCAATAAACTATGTTACGATAAACACGAATAATAGTTCAGACGTGATGTGTCGCATTAAACGACATACGCAGACGAGTATCACTTTTAAACGTTTGTAATTTTTATAACAATTCTACAATCCTTCTGTGTGAATGTCCATTAATAGTTAAGTATTGGCTTTTTTTTATTGCTCCAATGGCATCTGTATATTTAACAGAAGGAACGTTGACAGTTGTAATAATTGACGACTGGTCACGTGGTCAGCGCGTCTGTTTTACAAATGGAATATTTTCAATTAAAAAACTCTGTTCAATCGAATTTCTAAGCTGGACTGAGTGTCTTAATTTATAAACGATTCGACAGCGATGACTCGGTCTAATTAAACAAATAATAACAGTTCTGTTAATTTTACTTACCAAATTTTCAATGCGAAAAGATGGGTTGCACAGTTTGGCAAGTTTGATTCAAACCACTTATTTCAGACTTATATTAAGATAACATACGGAGGACAGGTGGTCCAAGGAAAAGCTCGCCAAACAAAAATATCAGTCAATAAATAGATTTTCCACGATTAGATAAGCTTATGCTTTTCTCAATTAAGCTTGGGCTCTCTCTGTTGCTCATTCTTTGACAGTTGAAATTACCTAAATTCAGTCCATAATCCTCGAATATATCTATTTTGATTTGTATATTTCGAGGGATAGTTAGAGCTAAGTTAAAGCCAGCGTACCGCAAACCCCAAGATTCGCAAGGTTAGAAGAAATAACTAACATTTTCTGTAAAACAAATAAGAAAAATATAAAATACCAAGGCCTGACTGGTCGTCGAGACCGACTAGGTGCACCGTATGTTACATATATTTTCGTTCGCAGATATTGCCAAGTTCGCATTTTGTTGACAGACAATGGGCCATGCCTTGGATGGCACGAAGGAAAAAATAAACCTTATCAATGGCTGCACTACAACGAGACGTTGCTGCGCGCGAGGAACTTGGGCTCAGGATTAATCGCCTGCGGTCTTGTTCCCGGACCTCAGACATTGATAGGACTCTACAGTCAAAATTGTCCCGAATGGGTACTCACAGAACAGGCATGCTACAATTACTCCTTGGTGGTCGTACCTCTCTACGACACCTTGGGACCGGACGCCTGCGCCTACATTATCAACCAGGCAGAGATCAGTTTGGTAGTTTGCGAGGACGACAAGAAGTGCAATCTTCTGTTGGACAAAGCACCGAGGTGTCTCAGGAAGCTGGTTGTAATGAAGGACATCAGACCCGCCACGAAACAACGGGCGAAAAACCGAGGCGTTGAACTCCTGAGGTTCGACGAGGTCGAGCGTCTCGGTTCCCAAAAGGACTACCCTGAAGTACCTCCTCGTCCAACTGACCTTTGCACCATCTGTTACACATCCGGGACGACGGGGAATCCTAAGGGTGTCATGCTGACCCATCAAAATGTGGTAGCCGGCGTCTGCGCTGTGCTCCTTCAATTCGGGGACCACAGGCCCACCGCCAAGGACGTTATGATCAGTTTTCTTCCTCTGGCACATATGCTGGAACGGTGCTGCGAGAATGGAATGTACATGGTGGGTGGCGCGGTGGGCTTTTACAGTGGAGACATCAAACATTTGACGGAGGATATGAAAGCTCTAAAGCCGACGGTGATGCCCGCCGTTCCGAGACTACTCAATCGAATCTATGACAAGGTGAGATTTAGTTAAAAGCTCTACGGCAAGTCGGGTTTCTATTTTCGTCGTTATTCACAGATTTTGCCGCTACGACGGAAATTCGTTTTATATGGCTGATGATAGTTGGACTAAAACGTTGCGTGATTTAATAGTTTTCAGAACGCTTTTGCGTATATAATAAAAGCAAACAAACGGAAGTGTTAAGAGCTTTCGACTTTGCAGAGAAACGAGCTGGTTTTTTGTCGGTGTGAAAATACACGCCTGCCCTGTAAATATTTTTACTATGGAATCGATTAATGCGAATTTTTCCACAAATCAATTGATCAAGTTGCACGTAAGTTGTTGGCTGACCGCACGCTTATTTATCTTTCCTGAACGTCGAGATGCAATCAAAGACTTTTTGATTTACGATCATATAAGAGCCCAACATTTGATTGCGGATTATACTCAACGAAGCTTTCACCCAGTCCCAACATTTCCGATACTACCGTTTCCTTTATAGCAATTTTTATCCAAGGCTGAGGAGTAAAGTTTCTTCAAAAGGTTCAGTAAATAGATATATATTTATGTAACACTATAAACTCCGGCGGCAGTATACTCGCACATCGTATCCAGTATACATATACAGACAGATTTATCACCCACCACTATATAAACAGTTTCCTCGTTCCGTCACTCAACTAGAGTACACTTCAAGAATAACTAAATTTGACAGGTAACAGCAGAACTCCAAGGCTCGTTTCTTAAACGGATGCTATTCAACATGGCCTTGCGAGCGAAGGAGTCGGAAATCAAGAAGAGCATAGTAAGGAACAACAGTTTTTGGGACAAGGTCGTCTTCAAGAAGATACAGGATGGAATGGGAGGACGACTCAGATTGATTATGGTGGGCTCAGCGCCTTTGTCGGGAAACGTTCTTACCTTTGCGAGATGCGTTCTGGGATGCCTGATCGTCGAGGGTTACGGGCAGACCGAATGCTGTGCCCCAATCACCTTGACCGTCCAGGTTAGTCAATGTCGTCCTATGCGTGCACTCGATCCGTCGATGAATCCGTTGGAACGATAGCTCGTGTACGAGAAGAGCGTGGAAAGGTCAGAAATCAGGTTTACGCACCAGCGTTCACGTTGCGGCTATTTCTATAAACAGCACCTGGAATGCCATGAAATTTAAAATTAGAGCACAAGTTTTCTCATTCACCAAATTCACTGCCCAATGGGACAAGAGCTAAAAATACGCCAGTCCCATTAAACAGCCATTAATTTACGCAAGATCCATTTCAAGTAATGAACACATTTTTATGATTTTGTACTTCGCGAGTTATAAATCATTTCAGGACAATTATGCTATCTAATTAAGATCATACTTATTCGACAATCCCAGCTGAATGATCAGCATAGCCGAAGTTGTTTGAACAATTTGAACACTTGATTATCGTACGGAGCGGTACAGTGTACAATTGGAAAACAAAACTTTTATCGCAAATGTAACATATCGGTAATTGAGAAATGGTGTTTGAAATAATTTGCACAATGATCCCGTATTTCTTTATCTTCTGTGCAGGTTTAAAAAATTAAAAATCGATAAATCGATAGTGATATCAATTCGCGCTAACGCTATTACTCCATCCATTTCGGGGATTCAATTACGAGTAACTTAATTCACAAGACGCTGACATTGTTGATTCAATAAACCGTCGAAGGGTGCTATCGCGAAAACAACCGCCAGCCACAAACTATTCACCCTGCTCTTGCTATACTTAGCCCATTAACATGTGGCCTCTGTAAACATAAGGAAATTATTCATGCTGCACTCAGTCTGGCTAATTCATCTCTCCACCCCATTGCGGTCATCATTATTTTTATCGCTGGCATAAACGCCTATTAGTTTTGAAACAAACGAAAACTCGTGTGTACATCCGCATTCTCATCATATTCGTACTAATCTTGTTATTTATTATTGATATCTAATTCTGTTACGTGCAAAGTAACATGTAAGCTCGACACGTGTGTAAAGCTGACGCAACAAGAAGTGAGTAACTATGGCCACAGCCACTGTTTGTCGACTATTTGTAAAAACTTGTAATTTATCCGCGATGAAACACCGTCACACTTTGCGTTACTGATCGGCAAATTATATATATCAGCGTCGACTATCATCCTGACTCACGCAGTAAATTCATCTTACAATTTATTCCCACGTGCGTGGTTAGGGTCAGCGTCGGCACGTCTTTTCATTAATAGCTTTTGATTGAGCCGCGACGCTTAATTTAACTTCAAATTTACCAGTCAGCTTTATTCCATCTCAAGCAGTCTCTCCGCCACAAGCCCCTGCAATTATTAATATAATGCACCGGCGGATCGGTAGGCTACATTAAATTTCAACGATACAACAACGAAAAGTTCTATTTTTATAATATTTCCGAGGCGACAAAAATATTATACGCAGCATAGATATTCTGGGTTTGTTCTATAGGATAATCAAAAATATACCTACAATATTTAAGCTTCTAAGTTTGTTGGGCACATATAAAAATTATCTAAAAAATCGACAGCTTATTTTGCAATCATTGTGCGTATTGACGCCATCCGCACAAGACAAATGAACACACCTATAATTATAATAAACTAGAGTCTAGACAAATGGACGAAAATTTGTACCATTAAAAGCCGGAATATTCAACCGCCAATTTTTTAATTTTCATCTAAAAAATCGTGTAAACCTTGAAAAATTACTGTACGGGTTTGCATTTCAAATAAACCTTCCGAAAAATTGCGTAGAGAAATTCGTTTACATCCTGATTCGAACGACTCTGCGTAAATACTGAATTACGTAAATTTCCTGCAGCTGGCATAGCGCACGAGTAAAATCTTGAACTGAAACGGATGCCTCGATACGTGAGGCGTTCCTATTTACTCACATAACAACACAATATATTGATTATATTAACTCGGTTCATAATTAATACGCGCAGGCAAGATAGGCGATAATGTGTAGCGCGTATTATAATATCAAGTATTTTATGAAGTGCTTTTGGATATGTATAAGTGTACCAGAAATTTTTGATGCTGTGTAACAAATAGCGTACATATTTCACCACCTGAAACACGTGCTGCGAACCAAATATATCTTCACTTCAACGTCATACTTACATGCTTATGTGAATCTATGTTTAGTAGTTTTCACCCATAACCAAATGCTCGTATTAAAGTACAATAAAATGGTAGCATTGATTCCAGTTTATTTTTGCGATACGTTAGAACTTTTAATAGCGCGTGAATACCTGGTCGCTGTATTGAAGTGGCGACATAAACCTGACGGTATAACAGCCGTAGCGGTTTATTTTATCAACACCGATTCAATTCTTGCAATCAATTTAGAGCACGCACACTGTACACACGTTGAGATATAACGAAATCACCGTGTCGGTATTTTTATTATTATTTATTTTATTTATTTTTTTCTTTTTTTTTTTTTTTTTGCGCCTCCGAATTCCATTGGCATATAAGTATTGGATGTGTAAGCAATACACAAATAACGTCGTATCGGAGTCCAAAAATAACAAAGGGGTGATCGTAGTGGTCAGATGACGCGATCAAATGACAATGAAATGTATTGCGACAACTTGTAACTAACTTTAAACAAATTAAACCCTCTCGAGTCAACAGCGAACGTTGTTCATCAATTGTTTTCTTTTGAAGGGTGACCACGTGCCGGAGCACGTGGGACCGCCGGTCGCCTGTTGTTGCGTGAAACTAGTCGACGTACCAGACATGGAATATTACGCCGTTAGCAACCAGGGTGAAGTTTGCGTCAAGGGTACCAACGTCTTCGCCGGGTACTTCAAGGACCCCGAAAAAACTGCCGAAGTTATCGACGAACAAGGATGGCATCACACAGGAGACATCGGCATGTGGTTGCCTGTAAGTTTCAAAAAATCGCGTTCAAATTAGTAAATTGTAGTGTAATGATTCGTGCTGAGGAAAAACCGTTATTCCACGATTTTGAATTTCCACCGTGGATTGAATTTCAAAAATACTGTGATGGCGTTACAGTATGGCATGAAAAATATAAAAAAATTGTATCTACTAAATCTGGCGATTATTTCGTTGACTCAACCGAATCTTCTTGCATTTAAAACATTTTTTTCGCCATGTATGGCCATCGCCAAAATTGGTAAATTCAACAACAACGTTTTCTCTGTGTGTATAAACGCAAGATTACCACATAATTTTGTTATTCCTTCCCCAGAATGGCACGCTCAAGATAATCGACCGTAAAAAACATATCTTCAAATTATCACAAGGCGAGTACATCGTCCCTGAAAAAATAGAGAACATATACATCCGTAGCCAGTATGTCCACCAAGTCTTTGTTCACGGTGAATCGCTAAAGTCCTGCGTCGTGGCGATTGTTGTTCCTGACGTTGACGTCGTGAAATGCTGGGCATCCGAGAACAGAATTCCCGGAACGTTGAGCGTCCTCTGCGCGAACCCAGAGGTAAAACGGCTTATCCTCGACGACATGCAGGCCTGGGGAAGGGAAAGTGGCCTCAAGTCCTTCGAACAGGTTTGTTTGAATATATCCGTACTTAATTATAGTATAAAATGGCAAGAAACTTAATTATTTATGTGATAATTCATGGTACACACCTTACAGTTTTGAGATTATTCGAGACTCTAATGACGTTTGATACGTGAATTTTTTTAGGTGAAAGACATTTACCTGCATCCAGACCCATTCTCAGTACAAAACGGCCTTTTGACGCCAACGCTGAAAACGAAACGACCGCAACTCAAAGCATACTTCAAACCTCAACTGGAAGATCTTTATCAGCATCTGGCTTGACCGAAGTGACCTCCGGTCTTCAATTATTAATTAACAATTGAACCGACTCGCTCCGGAACGATGAACCACGCCTTCTAGACCAAAAACGCTATTGTCAACACTTGATACACATTTATTACATCATTTTCACCAATACATAGTCTTGAAAGAGGAACACTAAATAAGCTATTAAGATATTGATAATATTATAAATAATAAAACAGGTTATTGTTAAACTTGTCTGGTTCCTTCTTCCTTCAAGATGTTGACCGGCTCCTTTCTGTACGTACGAAATATTCAACTCTTCTATTATTTCAATTCCTCTAACTCAATCCTCGGTGTATCTGTAATATACATACATACATTCACACATACCTGCTTCGTTAGTTGAAATTAGCCTGGGTGAACCAAACCGGTAGAGATCCTTGAAAGATCGTGCTATTAATATACATGATCAAACGACGAAGTGGAACAAATTTGAAAATATTAAACAAGTAAAAATAAATCCACTCAACTCTGTTACTATAATACTTGAGTGGGCTAATTGACGCGTTGAATCGATTAAATTTGATTAATGCATATTCGCATGGAATACGTTAAAATAAAACGATCTAACGATAAATGTTCTATATGCGTAACTAGAATTCATTACAAATGACAGATTATTTGCTGCTTCAGTAATTCATCGACGATTTTGTGAAGGATGGGTGTTTACAGTTTGTACAAGATATGTAACATGTATCTAATAAATCCCAGCTGCGTTTAAACAAATTTTAAGGTAAGCAAATTTTCATACTTGTCATATATAACATATACATACATATAGGTATATTGCTATATACATATATGCGTAGAAATGTAGGGAATGCAATGAAATATACGAAGTTCTACTAAAAATTTTTAGTCATCACATTTTCAATTTGCTTCTTCGCGATGTTTTGTTCTACACATTTTTCTAGAACACCAACTAGCATGGAAGGCAATGACTGTATTGTATATCTTTCTACTTTTTTACGTTAGAGGAAAAATATAAGAATCAGATTACAATATGTTACCCAACTATTTCAAATAAAGACAGGTGAAATGTCAAAAATAATTGCTTCAGTGAGTTACTCCAATTACATCAGTGAGTTATTAATTTAATACTTACACTTTGCAAATAGGTCTTCATTATATCTACATTAAATATGTTTACAATCAATGGTATTTTAATAAATTAAAATTAGTTTCACCACCTGCTGTAACGAATTCGATATCTGGTCGATTCAAGAACACACACCAGTGATGCAAGACGAGAATTGAAATAACACGAAGTAAGGTTGTTTACACATCAAAGCGTGGTTGCTACAAATGTATACCAAATTCATTACAGTATGCAGGTCTACATGTTTCGAACTTTGGCAATAACCCAAGACGAAAATACATAAAACAGCATCCCCATGTTATCTAAAGTGTAGTAACTATCAAATGCGACAATAGGTATATAAATAAGTGATATAAATAAAAAGTATGGCAAAGTCGCATATTCAAGAACTCTGTGCAAGAATCAGATGTCCAAAAATAGGCAGTGCATTATAGAAATCTTCTTCAATTTCGTTTTACCTATATATACAAATCTAGGCGAGCTATGAAAAACCCTGATCATGCATCACGCAAATCGAGATATTATAGATGACCTCAACAATCGCAATCCCATATGTATTTCAATATTAAAACGGTGGAATGAAGGTACATTCGGCATATTAATTCCTAAACAAGCTAGTCAATGCGACGTTTAAGCTTGTATTAAATCGAACAGATAAATTGAAAGATAATTCTGTAGAAACCGCGGCAAACTATTTTGGCACGACCTACTTGTAAGCCTGCTGATTGTTGATTAGCGACTTAATTTAACTTCAATAAACGTAGATTTTATACTGGCGGAGAAGTTATTACGTTAAGTAATTATCATTAATGTTACTTGATCTGAAAGATGCGTGACACCGTGTTATATTGTACATTTAACCCTTAGACTTGAAGCTATAATATACTACGAAGCATGCCACTATTGTTAGTACGAGGGCAACAATTGCAAGGGCTATCCTTTGTTGAACAGCCCTGAAAATCATCCCCGATAGCAATCGAGATCCTCGTCCGAGCTCCGCATCAGTTTCTCGTAACTAAAAATACATATTTACGGTCAATAAATGCTGATAATTGTAGGAGGTTGGCACTTAATTATTCAGAAATCCAATATACCAACCCTTCCTCTAGTTCTTTGTATGGTTTCTCTCTGATCATGAAGATCTTTTAGAACCTGAGAACCAACCTCTTCACTTTCCAAAACCATGCGGTAACCGTTTTGCAAGTTTCTCCCTGTTCTTTCTATCCTATCAGAATTATCTAGTAATCTCTGTCTTTGATCTATTGTTATACTGGTATCCCACGATTCGTCTCTACCCCCCTCAGCTCCTCCATCGTCCTTAGGTCGTTTAGCGGACTGAAATTCTTGATTCAATCTCTTTAGTTCTGCTCTATGACTCTCTACGCGACCCCTAAGTCGATCGCGAGCTGTGCCACTCATTCCCCGTACCTCCAGCTCCATTTGCTCAAGCTAAGAAAAGGAGTCAAATAAAAAATGAGTTCAATTAAACAAGATTCTTGTTACGTTTTCACGTAGTTTGGGCATCGTCACCTGATAAAAACACGGTAAATATCTTCCTTACCAACTCTTGAGCCTCCTCAACTTGCCGGTCAACATCTTGAACGAGCGCCCTTTTTTCACCTGTGAATTAAATCATGGATGACGTATGCGTATCACCCGAGATGTGATTTGTATCGATTATCATTTGTCGCAAGACCGCTAGATAGCGACCGTTTGTCACGTCACAATCACCGTATTTATATAAACTCAACGTTAAAATAACGTGATTATTTCAAGGTACACAACGAAAATATCCTTACCGCTATTCACTATCGCGATCCTACTTATTTTAGCGGTGATATCAGCTGTCAAAACAGCGTATTGTTGCTCGTAGTTGTCAACGAGCGTCGCCATCTTTATTTTTAGTTCGAAAACTCGACACCCTCGAGATCGACTGCGGCGCTAACGACACCGTTAACGAATCGTCTACTGCGTAAAACGTCGCTTCCTTTTCCGGTTAGGTCCGACAAAGGTTTGTCCGTATTTTCATGTATTTATTAAATATCCAAGTTTGTTCGAATAATCGTGCGATTATGCGTGCACCCAGTGACTCCCGGATACCCTTTCATGTTTAATCATGTATATCGTCCACATATTTATTGCCACCTTTAAACGATCGTACTTTATTTTACAGAGCCAAAATGGTGCAGCGACTCACCTATAGACGACGGCTGTCGTATAATACGAAAAGTAACAGGAGACGTGTGTAAGTGTTTTCACATATCAAATTGCCTCAAAGCTATTATTCCCCTAAATATTCCCGCTTGAATAAGTACACATACGACGGTTAAACTCATCGTTAATATAAGATTTTCTCTTGTCCGTTTAAGTGAGGTTATGTTTTGGTTATCGCTACCCGTTTCTCTTGAGTCTATCCACGTGCGTACGACAGTTATTGTATCGACCTTAACACGGCTTTTTCTGTTGAATATTAAGGATGGGTTTTGTTGACTAAATTTACGCCAGACCTAGCAAATGATGTTTTCTATGGAACAATTTTACATCACCTATCATATCACTTGTGATTTATCGGCTTCTTTCTTACAGCGTTCGTACGCCTGGTGGTAAACTTGTTTACCAGTACCTGAAGAAACCTAAGAAGATCCCAAGATGTGGACAATGCAAAGATAAACTTAGGGGTATCCAGCCTGCCAGGCCAATGGAACGCTCACGTATGTGCAGGCGCAAAAAGACAGTAAAGCGTGTCTACGGCGGTGTCCTTTGCCACAAATGTGTCAAGGAAAGGTGCGTAGTCGTTAACAGACATGACCGAATTTAAAAAGACTCAATCGTACACATTATTAAGTATAAAAGATACTATAGTCAATCTTTCCAAACTCAATAAACTATCACCAATTTTAACTAATATCAAAGTCTATGCAGCCTTGATGCAAAAATGTCGCAGTCAGTGTAATTCTACATGTAACTTGAAAAAACTTTTTGATTTCATGTGAAAACAACTCCAAGAAATTTATTACTGCGATTCGTAGTAATTCAATTATCAAAATACATTTCTGGGCATCATTGTTGCGCAAAATCAAACTTTTTTGGACATTTGTATTTGGTAATGCATGTAGAATTGTGCTGATTATGGTATTTTCAAATCAGTGATGGCGTAATTTTGATAATAAGTCAAAATAAATGACGTTTTACACAGCTGATGAAAACTGACTATAACAACCTCTTAACCTAATGACTATTTGTCATTTGAAATATTCCACCAATATTATAGAAAATTCTATAATTACACACACGCTATATTATCTTGCGTAAAAATTTCACAATAAATTATTTTCATAATTTATAACCCTTATGGTCAAGTTTTATATCAAAGCTTGGTTCGGTATTGCAGTTACCTGCCTAACTATTGAAGTTAGGACATAATGTTTTTTACACATACTTGCCACTTCGGTTCATTATTTGTTGTTTACTCTTACTGAATATTACTCAATCTCAAATTCGTAGTACGGTGGTGATTGTATGTAATAAAATCATTAATAACATTTTAGTCTACATTTCTTTACTGTGTTTCAGAATTTATTTATTCAGATGATGTTTTTATCAACAGCGATTGATTTATTTTACTCTGTTCACTTGATCTCGCATAATTTCCGTAGTTCGATTCTAATCAGAATATAGGTTCATATTTTCACATTTTTGCTTGAATTGAAACATCGAAACGAAACGTAGAATCCCAAGTTGTAAATACTACTGCGTTTACTTTAATGTGGTGTTTTTTTGTTTTAGAATCGTTCGTGCGTTTTTAATCGAGGAACAGAAAATCGTCGTGAAGGTAATCAAAGCTCAACAGGCTTCCAGCAAGCCCAAGAAGACCGATAAATAAGCTGTTCATCTTTTATTAAACGAAAAATAAAATTAAAAAAAATCTACTGACGTGGTTTACTTTTTTGCCCTTTATAATTGTATGTACCACGGCGTTCCATACCGGTGGCATGCTACGTCGTAATTTGTAGTTACTTAAGGAGAGCTACTAATGAACATACACGCGAAGAGGGAGATGCAATCTCGAACCTTTTCACTAAATATTGTCGCAAGGTATTATTTTTTTCTGCAACACATTGGGCTCCCCTAAAATTTACGTACACACTACCAAAATCGTTACCCCTATTTCGTACGTATCTAGATGGCTTAATTTTACGCGAAATAAATATGCAGATGTGTTAATACTTACGACACTGTACGATACTTTGAAAGATTTGCCTCGTTTTATGTCGAATACTATGTTTACACGCATATGTTGTAAGAAACTAGTGAAATTACATCCTGAATTCTGAGAAAAACTGTTCTAATATTACGTCTACTCACTGTAAGCATATATACACGATTTTTTGAAGTCGCTGGTGATTTAATTGAGCATGTTTCCACGATGTCACGTAATCCAGTGTACAACGACGAATTAATGAATTAATGATCAGCAAACGCGTTCTGCGCAAAAGCACGTGGAGGAAATTGCAATTCACAACGCTTATTGTGAGTCTGAGGTAACTTCTTGATAGAAAAATTTGCTGTATGTCACGATTAGTTCTTTGAATTAGTGAGGTATATAACAATAGCAAGTCCGACTCGCCCGTGTATAATCGGCACGATATGTCTATCAATTAGTATTATCTTCGCAGTATTGTAACGCGCACAACGAATTGTCACACGTCACGATAGATTTGTGCTTCCTACTTCAACCTATTGTTATTCATTCAGTCACTAATTTCAAACTTATATACATGTGAACCGCGATGTGATACGTGTTTCAGGGAATAGATAATCCAATGAGTTCAATGTCGTAAACTTTCGGCGCAGCCGTTTTGCTCTAATTTTAGATTTCTATTTAAGATTGCCGGTCTGAATGAGAATTACTCTAATTCTATCGCGAGACAACTTAATCTCAAGCCCTCAAATTACTGTTTGTAATTTGAATGTTCATAATCAGTTCGTTTACTCCAAGATATTGCATAATTATCGATATATTATTATATGCACCTAGTTCTGCTCTTTTGCACATACGCCGTAAAATTGCATACAAAGTGTATCCCAGCCTCTGACCAGTGCAATCTCGACCAAGAGACAGCTGGTGAGACGTAAAAAAATTATAAAAACTTGATACGATTCATTCCAACTCCATATTAGAAATCTTAGACTCTGTGTACTTCTGCCCTCAGAACTCGCTGTATGCGTGCCGCACGCAGCATCTGGCCGAAAAAGGAATTGATACCAAGTTTGAATCAAGACCAAGGAGGTTTTGCAACAGAATCAAAGAAACCCCACACTCGTAGAGCGATTTCGTTAGCGGGATTTTCACTTTTTACCATTCAAGCGATGCAAATTTTTGCTAATAGCTTCATCGTACAGAGCGATAGAATATTTTTAAATAATTCGCACAAACGTACAACAATTTTAGAGGTAACAATTGAAATTTCTTACAGCTACCGCGGGAGTTATTCGCAGCGACTGGCAAAGGTTCGCCAATCCCTTACTCGTAAATTTTATCCTTGATTCCGTATATAGTTGTACTCTGAGATCATTGTACTCCAATTATGGGCAACAAGTGTTCAACCCGTTCCGGAGTGTGTATAAACGACTATATACCTATAACTACAACTGGAATTTAACCAGCCTGTTTCTTATTTGTACGACAATTTTATACCAGACGTCTTGTTACATTTCCAAATTCAGTATGTACATACATACAACATCCACACATACGCACCTGTAACAACATGTTAGGTCAACATTCTTTTACTGTACCAACTTCGGATGCAACGAAATATCCTGTACATTCACCGGTGACTTTCGTAAAACTCTCGTCAAAAACCTGAATCGATCTAACTCCGTAATGCAACTTTTCCCGTAGTTTGTATGATAAGTGAAATTGAAAAATGGATATTTTATAGCGGGAAAGTTGTCGGAAAAGATGTGGCTAGTCTAAAACCCGCCTTCTCGACTCGAGTGTCGAAAAGTTGACAGTATATTTCTCAACGCAATTATAACAGCCACACTTCAAATTCGTCTGGCCTGTAAAACTGCGTTATCGAAGCTTGCAGGGGGCGTATAGTAATTTATTCCTCAGTCGAATAATTAGCCCTTTGTTGATCAGTGTGCGTAGTCAAATCAGCCATAACGGGCAATGCCGGAGTTACGCCTGACGCGTTTATGCTGTTTATAATATAATATAGGTATAATATAATACGTACATACATACATGCACGTGGGAAGAATTTCATTCGGAATTTTTATCGGATATTTATGAGACGGGATATGTCATGCGATACACCTCTCAAACAAATATTAAAATACAACCCGCGCTGTGATTTTGAATTCGTATAACCAGTCAATCCTCGTTCTAGGCCTTTCCAAATTTTGTAATTAATTGTAAACACGTACAATATAGAGGATCATAAAAGCAAGTGGGCTCGCAGTATGCCCGTGTATCTCGGTTTTAAGAATGTGCAAATGGACGTTTCTAATTTAAAGCAGTAAATATATAAAAAGAACAAGACCAGACTCAACAAAAATAAGAAAAATAGGTTGAAAATTGAGAACTTTACGACTGTTTGAAAATAAGAACGCCACTGTCTGGGATCACCGTTGTGACATCTTTTCCTTGCGTCGGTTTGCCTAGACGCTGGTATATTGTCGTTTTTCTGTTATATTTAAAATCTTTTGACGCATGCTCTTTCATCCACGATTTTCGTCGAGTTATTTTTTGCCATCCACACTTATTCGGTCCGGTTGTTGATACACGGTATAATTTTCTACACGTTCATTTTTAAAAATCGAATCTGCGGGCCTCGCATGCAAAACAACAACTTCGGCACGCCGCTGTTATCTTACAGAATCGTGTGCTTGTAATGAGTCAACTTTCGTAAACATAAGTTTCTAAAACTCATTTATAATCACCGCGTACATGATTTGGACACCTGAGAGAGTATGCACGTACCTATACATATAGACATGTGTAATATATACGAAATCCTGATTTGCCGGAAATTCCAAGAATCAAACTTACGGCGTGGGCAGCGTTAATAGTTAACACATGTTAATTTTGTGACATATATAGATATAATATGTAAACAGTATACACATTATAAAATCACCGTCTACGACCCACACCTTAAAGGTTTCATCAAGATTCCGTTATCATTACAGCCGCGCATAAAATAATGACGCTAATTTTATTTTTTGTTAACATTTTTTTATCTTTCACTTTTTTCTTTTACTTCAATTTTTAAAAACGTTCCTCGACCAATCCCTCCAAAAATATTTATATCCACCTTTTCTTGCAATAAAATTTCCACTTCCTTTACTCTAATTCTCAAACACTCCGCGCTCATTACCCGCCGCATACATTATAATTGACACGCGTTACTAACACGGTTGAGTGAAGATCTTGCGGTTTATCGTTATAGGTCCTCGCATAATATCCCTACACATAACACCCGCCTACGCATATGTATAGCATATGTCCGTATCTATCTTTAGGAAACACGTGGCACGCCGTCGCTGGATGAAACCAAAAAACGAATACAAAAAATGTAACAACAACAGCAACCAAAAAAGCAGGGCGGGAGGGGGGTTTAAAAGAAAAGCAGAAAAAACTTAGTCGACAAAAAATCTACACATAATATGCATTTCGTTAAGTCACCAAAGTAAATCTCCATGACTAGTGGATAGCGCAGACCATTTACAACGGAAATTGAGAAACCTGAAAAAGTTTGTTCAGGCTCGCCGACAGATAGCAATTGCAAATATATCCTCGCCTTGCGCGGCTGCAAAACCCACTGTCTGAAGATAGGTGTATGCACTTAGTGTAGGTACAGATGTAGTCACAGTGTCGCAATACATCTCTAGGTATTTATAACGAAAAGACGTACCGCGACGAGGAAGTTGTACCCACGTCGCAAACATGTTTAGAGTATGATAACCTCGGCGCAAGTTACAGTGCATTTTACCTCATTAATGAGAAATATAGTTAAGGAATGAAATCTCAGTTACTGCACACTATATCAACACGATAAACGTCCCACGTCCGAGACGACGTTACGTATCGAACGGTTGCAGAAATTGACACCCGAACGAATGATCGTCCGCGCGAATTTTTCACAGTCCGCAATTAAGAGAGTTGTAATGGTATAACATAAACCACCACCGCGCGTCGTCGAGTTATTTTGCTTGCGATGTTTATAAATATAATCGTTACTTAGCCCCTGACTTATAGTCCCTGAATCCTCGTCTTCGATGATACTCGTCCAATTTCATTTATCGTTAGACTCACAATCAGAGATCACCAGAACAAGGAGACGAAAGAGCGGAGAACGAGAAAAATGGCAGCTGAATTTCCAAAGAAAGTATAACTTTTAAAATCAGACATCTACTACGTCGACGAAAGAATAGGAAAGAATTTTGTTAATTCTATTTCCTCTACGTACAATTGGACACACGTATATGACGCGTAGCGTATGATTCAACTTTGTCTATAAACGGTCACGCGCAATTCTCATCGTTGGACTTGTAATGTTCAATCTATATGATGTACATGTCCTCACATGTCTTGCGGCTATACTGTCAGAGCTGTCTCTGCCAGTTCCATTTATGCCTACTTAAGTTGGTAATAATTTACAATTGATCTCGCTAATCTTTCAATTAGTTAATGCTCGTTCCAATCGTGCGCCCAGTTAACACCCTCGCCTAGACTACGTAAGACCCGCAGCTGATGGTTGTAACTTACGTACCTTATACCTTGAATATATGGGCACGTAATGTATATACGCAGTGAGTTACAGCGTCGATTTACAATGTGCTGTAAGCCGGTATACGCGAATATGAGGAGAAATATTATTGTTTTACACCGTACAATTCTGAACAAAAATATTGGTGGAGTAAAACGAGTTTTTGTCGCTACAAATGAGTAAAAAGAAGAAAAGAAAACACTTACAGTTACTTGCATAAACGAAGTTTCATCCGCGTTGATGAGCTTTTCTTTGTTTCCCATGAAAATTGTCCGGTCCAGTGCCGAATCGTTAACTTCCTCTGGAGGACGTTTACCTGTAGCATAAAAAAATTCATACGCATTATTACAAGATATATAAGTCGTAGATGTGATAAATATCAAGATTCATATCGCATCAGAGATAAGTTGAACAAATTGGCATGTTCTTGTAGCACGGTTTTATTCTCAAAGTCGACACAAGTATAATTGTACCCTGTAATTCGTGTCAATAATCGGTCACGTATTTTTCCACGATGTTTTTTTTTTTCACACTGCACTGTGTAAACGATGTGTGAGTCTAAACATTAGTATGACAAGTTGGCACGCCAGTTAAAATAATCCGCAAGTACAAAGGTCACTGTCGAACTCGCGAGTCGTTCGCAAACGAGCGATTCGAATTCATGTAATTCGAACTGAATATAATTTCATGTGAAGTTAATTCCCTGTTACGAGCCCGTACAGCGATGACAGGGATGGTGTACGTACACACGTGCATACCCATCCTGCATACGAGTGTCTAACTATAACGTTATGTATATAAGCTTATGCCATAGAGTAGCGTAATATATACTGTATGTAAGCGGGATGAAACTGTATACAATATAATATAAGCAACGGGTATACGTATATATACATTATACACGTATGCACGAGGAAATTACATACGGCGTTAAATTCTTTCTTTCCATGATACGTATTATTTTGTATCATATCGTATAATACCGCGCGCAATATTAATGCGGTAGCATATTTATGCCGTTTCCTTCGTGTCGCAGTTTAATTTATAGTTATAAAGAGTTCTAACAGCGTGCAATCGGGCGTAATTTGCCGTACGGGCAGAACGGCATGATTCCTATAATTTTGAGAGCTTGTGTTTGACAAAATAACAAGTGGGTGGGTGCCGGTTTTCACACCCGACGCGCGGCGGGGCTTCTCGGCTGAAGGAAAAAAGGGCAGAGAACACGAAACCGGTGTCGATGGATCTTTGTTATACGGGCTCTCTCCCGTCTCATGCCTCGCCTGACTGCAGGGGCGAACAAACTTTTTATAGAACCCCGAAAAGAAATTTTACCGCCTCGGTTCGGCGGCTGCGGCGAAGTAACCCGTGGAGTAATACAAAGCGGAACGATTTTCAGAAATTTCATTCCCGCATCTGCAAACAGCTGAGGAATTCACTTCGCGTGGAACCATTTTTTATGTGTACTTAACTGTAACACAAACGATATTGTCGGTGTACACAGCAAAATCAACGTGAAATCCTGATACACAAGTACACAGCGATTGCTGCGAGTATAATGTCTTATCTTAACTAGTTTCCGATATGAAAGTGTTTAAACCGAAATCTGAGTTACCGATTTCCTTCCACGCTAGTCGGTGGGCTCGGTTTTATTCAAAGGCAGGAAAGCGATAAGCCGCCTGCAATCCCAGCATTCTCTATGTTACATACACCAACTTCAGTGTGTAATATAATGTATTATTCAATATTTACGTTTGCCGTTCGATACGCAATCAGCTGAATCACGGTACACAGTGGAACGAATGGCTAGTCTCTTCTAATAACCAATCATTTGGGTAATTCTGGGAAAGGAGGGAGATAACTCTACTCAGATACATCTTCAAATAACGGCTTTGTCTTCCAATTTTTTATTTTTTCATGTCACGGCGTGCAGAAAGGATGAGACCTGCGGATTCTGGTAACGATTCTAGCCCACATGAACGCCTACTACTTTCCAACCAAAGATTTGAGTTTCTAAATTTTTTACACGCGTTTAAAGTTTTGAAAAACAGGTTTTCTACTGGGATCTCCTAAACTATTAATTGTACAGAAAAAAAGTTGTATAACTTTTTGTAGGTCTTAGAAGGACGAACAATTTCGTTTTTGGAAAATTAAAATCGGTCAATTAGTTCTCTTGTAAAAAAATAAAAACCGGCTGAAATGGCCATTTCTTAATTAACTAATTACGAGTCCAATAATGCATGTATGGCTTTAGGAATCTCGGAAAATATGTCTCTTTGGGCACTCAAGAAGCTCGCAAAACCGGGGCTCGGTCGGATAAATAGTTTGTGAGAAAAGCTATTTGTTATGAAAAAACCGACTTTTCTTGCAAATAAAAAAAAAAAATATCTGGTTCATCCATCTGATGACAGCAGCAATGATAGTCAAATAGAATTTAAGGACGAGATCAAAGTTGATTTAAGTGACGAGAGCGATGATGAACCAGAGGTGCCAATAAAAAGAACTCGAGCGAACAGCGTAGAATACGTAGACTTGTAAATATTGATTGTAAAGAATTGTATCTTTAAGAAAACATTGTTAATATTTAAGTAAAAATGTCTGTAGCTATTATTTAGTACATTAAATATAAAAATATTGTAACATTCGTGAAATGAAGAAAAAAACGTGTTTGATTTTTTTGCAACGTTTTTTATGTTTTATTCTGATATTATTTGTAACGTATTCTCATAATAAATAGGCCATTGTAACTTATAAAAACGTTTCATAATTATTTCAGACCTTATTTTGTCCTTATTTTATATTATGTCCCTTATTTTGTCGATTTTTTTCCAAAACGAAGAAACGCGTACTGCAATAACAATGTATTTTTAGCAGATCTTTTTTTTTGTGAGTTCTGTAATCAAAGCATATGACGTCAATATAATTTAATTCAGATGAAATAAAAAAATAAATAACCTAACGGTAAAAAAAGAAAAAAAAAAATTTACATAAACAAATTTCGATCGGAAGATCATTTTTTAAAATATTTTTTATAACAAATTCTTGATCAGCGGAAAAAGTTAGTCGGGTTTAAAAAAAGAAAGAACCGGCCGAGATGGCTTCCCCCACTCCACCGCCATACGCGGTGCTGTATTTTATCACTGAGTTGACCGCAAAGCGGATGAACAAATTCATGAGCAACTGCTACCAGAATTTATTGTCGGTTAGTATGAAGCCTTTCCTGTATCGTGTCCAATTTTTAGCCCTCTATGTTTAAAACCGGCGGTGCAATAATTAGTGAAAAAAAAAAAAATTATCTCCCTTCCTAATTGACTGTTGGCAAATTGTTTTTTTTTTGTAAATTCGTCAAAAAATAACAGCTTTCGAGTGAGGCTGATCGTAGCCCTGTAACGTAAAAATTGGCGATGAAATTCCATTTGTTTATGTCTGAAAAACATACCCTCTTTTTGGAGCCATTTTTCACCAACTTAATAGTAAAAAATCATTTCGCCCTTCAGTGTACATGATAATGGGATCCTTCTCGATTAAAAATCCGCTAATTAAATTGCTGTACGACGCTCTACGGCTCTGCAAATTCCTTGCAAAAAAAGTCGGTTTTTTCATAACAAATAGCTTTTCTCACAAACTATTTATCCGATCGAGCCCCGGTTTTGCGAGCTTCTTGAGTGCCCTAAGAGACATATTTTCCGAGATTCCTAAAGTCATACATGCATTATTGGACTCGTAATTAGTTAATTAAGAAATGGCCATTTCAGCCGGTTTTTATTTTTTTACAAGAGAACTAATTGACCGATTTTAATTTTCCAAAAACGAAATTGTTCGTCCTTCTAAGACCTACAAAAAGTTATACTACTTTTTTTCTGTACAATTAACAGTTTAGGAGGTCCCAGTAGAAAGCCTGTTTTTCAAAACTTTAAACGCGTGTAAAAAATTTAGAAAGTCAAATCTTTGGTTGGCAAGTAGTAGGCGTTCATGTGGGCTATAATCGTTATATAGTCCGTTTCCTGGACTACAAAGGAAATGTTTACCACAGCGGAGTTTCACAAAATTTAACCAATCGACGAAGGAGCTGGGGTGAAAGTCAGCGTAGTCTGTGAAATGTCGCCTCTGATGACTAAAGTGAAACACTTGAATGCAGTCAGAGGACTCGAAAATAGAGGGTTTGTCTTGAAAGGAAAACGGTCGAATCGTTAGATGGAAACTCGAAAGTGGTGGTGGAGGTAATACCCTGCAGTCCGGTAAAATACCTTAATCAAATCGTCGTGACGTTCTTGCGGTTTTGTCTGAAAACCTGCAGGTACATACCATTCCAAGGTAGTAGCTTATCGGGTTTCAAACGTTTTCGATAAACGACGCAACTTCTAAAACCGAGCATACGAGAACCGCTTTTACTTTGACTGCTCCTTTAACTGTAGGATATAATCCCTCAAATTGACCCCTTTCGACGTGTCGTATACGCGATACCCGCGGATCAAATTCTGCACGAGTGGTATCATAAAGACCATGGAGTCCAATGACGCGCGATGACAGTCACAGCCTTAACATCAATGCGACGTACTGCGGTTACTCCATGCAGGAAACGCGGTTCCGGACTTAATCGAGATTTGACATAACCATGAAGTCGAATGACTGGAATACCGCAGAGTCATCGAGAAGTAAATTGCGTAAATGCAACCACATTCGCTGATATTCATCCTTCCGGCAGCGCTGTACGTTCATACCCATAACGGAACATACTTGACATTCTATCGTCACGGCCGTGATGAGAATTTGTGACGTGTAATGGGGCACACGCGCAGGCTCAAAAATTAGTCCCGTCAAATGAGGGTGAAGTTGGTAAGGTTTCGGAAAATTGTCATTTCACAGTTGGCAGGAATGTGTAAGATTCAATAAATCACAACAAGACAAAACGCGTTCACATTTTGAAAACTCAACTACTTAAAACTAGTTAAAAGTACACACTTGCAAAATGGTAATTTTTGCCCCAAATGTTTTCGTTGCGTCAACGTCACTAACTTCAGCCTGATCACGACAAGCTCTGTACATCGCGTATTCGTCGCCGTGATATCGAGCCGGGAATCGCCGAGGCGTTAATCCATTATAATCCATATGATAATGCGGCATGGCTCAAGGGAAGTGGCGGCAAGCCTCGGGCACCCTCGGGCGTGAAGTCGGCCCTATATTCTCATCATGCGTCTGAACAGCAACCATCGTACAAGCCGAGGGCGAGGCGGCCGGCTGACCCAAGGAATAAACGGAATGGGGATTGGGATACGTGAGGCTACGCCGAGTTAGGACTCGGCCTTCGTTCGGAGCGACGGCAACCGCCAGGAACCGGGATCGGGGTCCACCCGAGGGATCATTCTGGCGGTGGCTGCAGCTTTTGTGGTTTTGTGCAGGCCGAGGATGCCTGCGGTGGCGATGCCGCACCACCTCGCCCTTGCCCTCGCCCTCACCCTCGCCCTCTTCATCGGATCTTCGGATCTTCGGATGAGACCCTCGTCTCAGTTCGTTTCTTTGCTTTCTTTAGCCCCTTTGAATTTATATTTCAGAGTTTGAATAGATGAAATTTCTTGATGCCGCCTGCGGCAGGCTCCGAAACTCCCTCCCATTGTTGTTCACCTTTTTATGGCAAAGAGAAGGATAAAAAAAAAAAAAAATAAGCAAAAAACGAAGCAATTCGAGCCTTTGTCGTTGTTACCTTACCGAGGAGTGATCGTAAATTCGCGCCCGAACACTCAAAAACCGACGATTCCTGTTTCGATCTGTACTTCGAGACTTTTTCTTCGGTTCCTTCCCTGCGCATGCCGGCTATGCGAATCAAAGGAACACCACTATTCGCGTTACTCTCATTTTTTCGGACAACGAGGCGCATTGTGAAACCATTTCTTCTCCTCTCTCCTTCTTCCACACTTATCTCGATCTCACGAGCATAATAAGGTGCCAATTTGAGTCACCTGCACGAGGCTGCTGAGATTACAGGCAAGAAACACGGAGTTTGTCCGAACGTACCAGCGAGTAAAAACGACGTAAAAAGTATCACATTTGATTAATTAATGCGGAAACATGCAGTACACTCATTATGCACTCGTGTCCTTCAAATTCCGCGCCAACACCATCCGTTTTTCCTCTCCCCCCTGTAATGAATTCCGCATTGTAAAACACTCTGTATGAAATTCTCGGCAGCTGCAGCAGCAAATCCCTGCAGCAACAATATCGTATCTGCGCATCTATCCTGCACTGCAACATCGTATCTTTACTTCGTCGTCTTTTGTTTCGCGTTTCAACAGCTAACTATACGACAAAGGTGATATCCATCTCGCCCTACAGCCCCTTGCACCAAGATACACGATATCCGATCGGCTGAAGTTACACGGTGCATGTACATACGTAGGTATACATTATGACACAGCATCCGTCCGGTACGGAGAATCATGAATGCGTTCGTGTCATTGCACGTATGCACTTTACGGTGTTGAAATAACTTGTCGAGAATCTTACCGCAGGGCTGCACTGCACCGACGTATCTGTACCCCGGTATAAACGACAGGCCGCGAGTCCATCTGCTACTATGTTACTTCGGCGCTGTTCCCACTAATTGGCGGTCTCTTAAAAATAGGCGATTATTTCAACAAAACAAAGCTGACGCGGCGCTTTATTGTCCCCCCAAAAACCCCGGGCCTCGGGCCCCGGATCGCGGCGCCTCGACACTATTGCTGGGCCCGACGTCGGGTGCGGACGCGTTCGGACCAGAAGACTCCGTTTAACATTACAGGCTGGTTTTACACTTTAATCAATTGATGGCGTAGGTACTTATACCTGGCTACCGCCGGTCAGGAATCGCGGCTGACCGTTTAGTGCCTGTATGTATGGCACGAAGCGCTTTGAGTCGAGTTAATCTGTTTTCTAATATCGACTTTTTCTATTATTTTCAAGCTTGGTTTATCCCGCCCAACCGCACGGGGAAAAAAGTAATATTATTCATCGAAGTCAGCGCGACGCGTAAATTAGAATTATGTCCGACGCGAGGATACCGACTCAAATTATAGCTCCGTATGAATATACAATATACTGCTTGGAAAAATCTAATATAGGAGAGAAAGGGGAAAAAGAGAAAGACATAACTAAAACACCCGGGTATTGTACTCCTCGAAGGACGGCCAAGCTCAACGGGTGGTCCACGAATAGTATAAGGGATCATAGATATCTGGCGCCTCGTAGATTTGCGAATTTTCAAACCCTCGTCCACCCGTATCCAATTTTACTACGATACACGCGAAATTTTAGGAATTCAGTTTCTCGGATTGGGCACAAAAATTCATACAGATATATGCAGACATACAGGGAAGAGTCGGGTAAAATGGGCCCGATCGGGAAAACGGGTCGATGCCCGTGCGTTGAAAATTATTTTTAGGCCAAAACAAAACAAATTGCTATCTTGAAATTTCTTAAAAATCATGTTCTCGTTAAGAGGCCCGTTTTTCCCGGTCCTCCCCTACCATGCGAACTCTAGGTAAGACCGAAATTGTTATAATTGAATTTCAGAAGAACGGTAATTCCTGAGCCCAACACGTTGATTGGGCGTATCTGCACGGTTGAAACCTTACAAAATCGTTAGTAAAGTGTATCGAACTTAATGTTGAATCGAACGAATGAATAACCGTACCATTCTAATGACAATTAAATGCAGGCCTAGTTGCATGTAGATAATTACGAGCCCGTTCGCACCGCATGGAACCGCTTACTGCACCCAAATTGTTGCATGAATTACGCTTTCGTCTGCATTAATTAATATGTATGATTGTCGTCACCCCCTTTTCTATATCACTCGTTATTTTCTGTTCTACAGATAACTCCCTTCCTCAATCTGCCATTGATGCGTACAGTTCTGTACATTACGAGAATCGTGTTTGCACGCTGATCGAACGCGGTTATCGCGCGATGTCGTTTTCCAATATCATAATTATACCGCCCCGTTGTACAATCTTATCCTATAATAGCTTACTACGAGAAGCGCGATACTATTTATAGAACTTGAAGTGTTTTTATCGTGCGAGTTTGTAACCCGATAAAATAATAATATAACATAATATTGTGACTGAAGTTATACATTATTATGTATGCGAAACATATACGTGTAATTTTTACGTTTTCAAATCATTTAAAATACAATTTCCTAACAATCCTATGGGTATGATTTTCTCCCCTTTGGTAATCCGATCCTTTATTTTACACACGCAGCAGCTGCAGCGGCCAAGCTTACAGATTCACGCTAATCGTAAGCCTCGTAGTTTAGACGACTAGCGGCTATGTATATATTTATATGTATATGTATTTACGGTTCCTCTCCTCAGTCTCGTGCAGCCTGATTCTTTTGTGAAATTAGTGAACCGAATTAGCGTGCAGGGTGTAGGATGGCATAAAAATAGTTTGACAGGTAGACTGCATATCGGGCTTTGGGCGGGACTGTTAATATTAACCTGCTGCTATACCTGCAGCAGTCTAGGTATTGTCGTTTAAACGCGCGTTTGTTTGAAGGCATTTCGGTGTCGTGTTTCAACTGCGTTATGTCCTACCGTTATTTATTTATAACTTTTTCCTCGACGTTTTTTCCTCCCTCCTTATCTCAGGCAAACTTTTCGTCCTGGCCAACACTCGGGTCGTAAAAACGTTAACAGTTATACGTATTGCAGCAGTGGGCAGAATTCGCTCAAGCTGATACTTCCGGTCCGGCTATAATATCGCACGAAATTGGAGTTGTCACGAGGCGATAGCACTCACGACGACTGATAGACGATTTCACGGGATGGATTACAATACGTAATTCCGATTCTATCGTCACAGATTAGGATGTTGTGATCGAGCAAATCCTCCGATCGTGCCGAGTATAATAATGTTTGTTATACCTATGTGTACAAGACATAAGTATTTATATAGTACACGTCGGTACTACTGTAAATTATTCTGCTTTTATAATCACATTATCTGTAGATTTAGAGCTTCGGCGTCTTGTTTCTTCGCGTGATTGATGGTTGTTTGCTTCCGTCATTAGCATCGTTACAGTATTTGTTGCGGTAGCGCAAGTATTGGTATTTCAATTTCAAACAGTACCCACTTATACGTTCACGTTTCGCTGTACGCGGGCATAACGTGTACAGTTATAACACTGAAATGAATTCGAATTTTGTCAACGAAGATTCGCACGATCGGAACGTACCGCGGAAGCAAAAACGAAAATATAAAATGAGATTTAATCGACTGTAACGCGGCAATCATTTTTATTTCAGAATTATACAAACACGCGCAATTTGCGAGAGAGATGAAAATACTACCGACATCGCACAGCCGCAAAACGGTCGAACGATATTTATCTGCATTTAATATTTCCTCGTCTTTAACGATTATCTGCGTATATAGCGGTTATACGTTGCACACTGATTATACGCTACACGAAGAAGGCGTATTTATGTGAATAAATGTATTGTTATGTAAGTAGAATGTAGACGTGAATGTTAATTTCATCATGAATACACAGAAATTAATTGTTCGTCCTTTCGGCGGCCGTGTAGCAATTATATTATCTTTTATTCGTACATTCTTATCGGCATATAATTGAAACCCCGCTATACTATTCATGGCTCTCATCGTGCGCGCCTTACTTTCTACCTGTACAAGTAATTTGTTTCTCGTTTGTGTATCGGTGCAGTTTATTTCGTACACGTACATAAACGAGTGCGAGACTGTGTCAGAACCCGTATTGGGACTACACGTATGAGTGGGGAAGATATTGACGGATTAACGTATCTCTATGATCAATATGCTAGAGATGCACGCCCGAATTAAGGACCCGCACAGCAAAATATAAGGTCGTTGAATTTACGAAACCCGCTGCGCCTACCAGTATAACGATAAATTTTTACAGAAATATTCGATGAAGATACAGTAACTGTTGAGCGGAAACTCCAAATTGGCTGCAATTAGGATGTGCAACGTGCATATGATGCTGCACGTTTTCACGTGAACCCTGAGCTCCGCTCGTAAGTATCGTAGGGAAAAAAAAATTTTAAAATGACACAAGACTTTATACCCGATTATAATTTATTCTTTAGTTAACGTCATTTACTACAGGAAAATTTGGCGAATCAGTTTCACTTTGCCCCTGTACCACGTGGGTTCTACGCAACAGCTCATGCAAAGTTGAGCAACAGAACGAAATAAAAACGCTGATATTGGTAGCAAAACTTTTCTGTTTATCTCATTTCGACGTGACAAGTGAGTTTACCCCGAATTTATCCTTGGATTTATAATTCCTATATATCATCCACTCCGTGACTCCGCGTTAGAAATCTTACGAATCGCTTTATAGGCTCGTCAGAGATCTCGGCGGTTTAAATAATGAAGGTGTTTTTGGCTGTTTCTTTCTTCGTGACTAAAGAAACCTTTCTGATATAAGGTATAATATACGTATCGATAACATTACACAAACCCGGATGAGCCTCGGGTGCCACGATTTCAAAAGTATACAATTCGTTGGAAATGTTATATTTATAGTTAATGATATAATGGTATATTTATTTTCCCCAAGTGATTTCTTCGCGCGCATCATCTATCCTATTTTGCTATCGAACCGTGACGTGAATCAACATTCGGTCGACTCCGCGTTGATCGTCCGTTTGAGAAAAGATGATCGGAAAACCGAATTATATCCCACAGACACGCAGGCAAGCAAAGCGTGTACTTTCAATACCCGTTCAGCTCGCTTCTATCGCCTACAGTTACACATGCAACACCATCGAGCACAACAGGGTGAATTATTGTAATTTTCTCAAACCTGACGTAATCCTATAATATGATGTCTAGAGTACCGTTTTTAACGAGCATTTCGTCGTCATGCTAATTACTCAAGTCCACTGTATTATGCCGTCGCGGATATATTAAACTTTCAAACATTCAAATCATTCCCAACTCCGAAGAATCTTTTGCACGTATGCGTGCCATGTTATAACCACCACACACAGGCGTACGTACACGTGGTCATATGTGTACCATGCCACAGTGAATGAGGCGCCGGTAGAATTCCCTCGCCGCGCGTATACCTTATATACTACATATATCCCGCGACGCGGGACTGCGGCAGTTGATTTTTTTAAAAAAATTTTTTTCTCAAATAAATATTAGTTGCTCTCGGTCGAGAGTGCTCAGAGTATAATACTTATACGTGAACACGGTATATTATTATGCGCGTATACATCCTAAGTGCGGAATACAGTTGTCGTTTCCGTTCGCATTATTGCCATGTATATACGAGGATGGGTAAAATGCGAAAAGAGAAGAACAAGGAAGGAAGGAGCAAGTCATTAATAAATAATTGAAACAAAAACCAATTATACCGTTGCAAACGAGTATAAGTAGGTAAAATGCATCGCGTGTACTGTAAGATTTTCCCACCACGATTTCGGCACGCGCGTTGTACGGTATACCTCTATACCTATATACGTATCCAAGCTGAAAAAGCCTACACCAATGTTTGAAACGTAAGTATAGGTATGCGATAGATCGGGCGGTAGGAAGATATCGGATGCTGCGCGTATAATCCAATCAACATATCCAGGGTCAACTAATTCAAATTCCTTGACCGGTAAGCGCGGCATGCGATGGCAGTAGGCAGTGGCATCCTACCTACGCAGAATTAAAGATATTATAAATCGAAGAAGAAGAAAAAGAAAATCCTGCCATTCATCCAGCTCGTAAACGTCGAGTTTTAAAAATCATGGTAAATAACAGCGAGGCGGGGCCCGGTCATCCCGAGGCTCCTCCGGCACCCGAACGAATCGCCTGAAATCTCCTGGAACATCGGCAACGGTGATCTCGGCCCTCCGGGTTCCAGTTTCTGCGGCGTCGCGGCACAGTGGCGCCCAGCGGGCGCCGCCGCACTCTCCCGCCGTCGCTTGACGCCCCCGAGGAGTCGGGGCCCCATCCCGGCCCCCTCGCCCCTCGCCGAGAAACCGTCCGAGGAAGAACCTCCCTACCGCCCCGAGCCGACGTCGTCGATCCTCGGGCCGCCGTACGCTCTCGGATCCCCACCACGACGGTGTTGCCGAACGGAGTCGAGAGACTAGAGAGCGACAGAATCACAGAACTAGCCTGGCTGGCCTGCGCCTCGCGGCTCGTTCGCCTCGACGTTGAACGTTAGTGAGCAAGCGGTAGAGGTTCGTCACGGACGGTGAAGTATGTGCTCCGGATTGTAGAAAATGGCTGCGTTGCCCGCTGGTACCTCAGGTCGGCGGCGGTGTAAATACGGCCTGTGGATCGGACTCGGTGTTCTTATCGCGAGGACAACGGGAGGTGAGTAGACCGCCATCGAAATCGCGTTGTTCGGTGGTGAATGCGGTATTATAGGTGGTTAAAGTTTCGTTCGAATACCGTCGGAAGACAGATGTTCCGCGTCGTTGCCGTTCTTACGGTTGATACCGAGAGACGGAGAGAAAGACACGGAGCTTGATTTCATCTCGAATAGTTGAACAGCGGCGGAAGCACCCGACTTATTAGACTTTGTCCGAAATTCGTCCGTCGGACCGTGATCTTGGAATCTATCGAGGCGTAATTACTGCTTCAATTGCCATCTCCGCTCCATCGTCGGACAACAGCAACATCGAGTCACACGCGCACGTTCGATTCAGAGATGCGGAGAATACCCCTCGAGATAGATTTTCTCCCTTATCCTCTTCTCCGATTTTCCGTATTTCGTCAAAACCCGCCTCAAATCCGTGACGACGAACCGCGCTCTCGAATATCAAACTGGCAAAAAAAAAAAAAAGAAAGAAAAGTGGCGAAACACCAATTGCGACCATTCTTACAATTAGCCCGTCGTGACTAGGTTAATTCGCGTTGTTACAGAACGAAACGTTCGGCGAGATCTCACAGGAAAAGGTGTACGTGCGATGTTTTCTTTCACTCCTCTTTTGGCACCGAGGATGCTGTGCGATGCAGCCGCGTAGCAAGAAGAGGTGTGCGTGGATCATCGTCTGCACGCAGCGTGAAACGCGACAAGTTTGTCGCAGGGGATATAATTACAGTTGTCGTACGACGATATGTCGTTTCTCGACACTTGCGCGTCACGCAATATTGCGAATAATTTGTCTGTCGCAGATGCCTGAGGAAAGTAAATCGTAAAAAAAGAAAAATGCACAAATCCCTACCGTCTAGGTACGATCCTGACGGCGCAATACGAGCCTGGGAAGTGTGCAAATTGCTAGACTCGCTGCCTGCTGCCTACCGCCCGCGTTCTCGTATCGAGCTCTAAGTTCACACTGACGATGAAACTCAAGCCGTACCACATGTGCCTTGTTGGCTTTTAACCGCGCAATTCTAAGAAAGTGAACGGCGGCACGACTTTTTCACTTTTCGACAAGTCACGTTTCGGAAATTTACTATACGATACACGCCGTTTAACATGCATGGACACCTTATTATTATTATTACCATACAGTCTAGTTTTAAATTACCATCGTACATATTTTTTAATTTACATATATTTTCATTTCGACTTACTGTTAATTCGACAATTATTGAATCAAAGGAAGTTTACCCTGCCTATAAATTGTTTCGTAAATCGTGTGAACTTGTTTTGCCTCGTTCTTCAAAACGATCATAGCGAAAGTTGATTCGTATGGATGTATGCGCATGTTGTACGTGTACCATTTCGAGATAAAATTGTTGGGGGGGAAAACAAAATGTTTGCATTAGTGATCTAATCTGTGCAATACGTATACGTGTTCTTTTTTAATTGATTTTTCTTTATCATGTTGTATTGGATTTCAGCGAAATTCTTTAAATGAAACGTGTTCTAGATATAAGAGCGATCAGATTTATTTACTCGTTATTTCGTTGTTTTTCCCCTCGTTTTCGCTCTCTACGTATTGAAACGCGTTGCGCGTTATGCCTATAATGTTTATAGCAAAGAAACGTATACGCTGAGCCATATTCTTTAAAAATAACCGGAAACATTTTAGCTTTTTTGATGTACATCTGTTGTGCGATGTTTACTTCATAAATTCGAAAAAAGAATCAAGTATCATCGGACATGTATCATAGCTGTGTATGTACGTACACACACGTGATCGTGGACTACGAGAGTGATTCGAGCAATAGTGCGATCTACGAATTATATACAACGTACGCAATATGTTCGAGTCGTAGGTATCATCTTGACTGTTAGACAAAGCGAAATAATAATAAATAAACTATTTTTCACGTTTGAGCGTCGTTTGTAATCTGCATAATAATAGAGCTTTCAAGAAAATATATGTGTGTGTGTGTGTGTGTGTATGTATATATGTATACCTGGAAGAACTTTACGTGAATGAATAGAGGGGACGATCCATCATTCAGATATTTCGATGTTATATAAATAGACACAACGGAGTAAATTCTGTCAGCAGTCAGTCGACGCAGAGATAATACGCACGAATGTAGTCATTTGTATATATTCATGCTCCTTTCTCAGTCTTCCGTTCTCTGAGAATAATAATGCTCGTGTAGTTCGAGCACCGCGAATCCATTGCTTGACAATACCCTGAGAAAATGTGAAAAAGCACGTACGGATAATTCTAAACTGGCGCTTAAAATATTGACAAAAGTCGAACCGCGATCGCAGCGTACCGGGCACCTGAATTTTAAAATAACTTCCACTACGTGAAAGCGTTCACGATGGCACCGGTTCGTATCTCATCGTTAACCGGAGATTCGTTATAGTAGTAAAAATTAGAAGAGTCTAATAAAGGTCTGCATTGACAAGAATTACCAAGACCAATCTTCAGGCCGACGGAGGAATGCAATCCGAGCAGGGAAAAAAAACGAATAAGAGAAAGATGGTGGTACATAATGGAAAAGCTGGGTAGTATAAGGTATTATTCGACGTATATGGTAATCCTACCGGTAATCCTGTGCCGCCGGTTATACCATTTTTGGTATTCGAGATTTCGAGATGCTCTCTCCCACCTTTCGACTCTGATAACGTGAGATGATCGCCTCTCTCGTGTAGAACGCGCCCGGCACACGCCCACGCGAAACTTGTCAAGCAACCTCAACTCTCCCATGATCAATTATCATTTAATTATATTTATCTCGGTTCGACCCGTTCTATTTCCCTCTCCCACCACTTAGTCCTGTATATCTCCGATCGTGGCATTTCTCTCCTTCTCTCCGACTCCATTTAAAAACTTTAAACCCGACCGAGTCCTACGTTCTTACCGTATAATGTATAACATCTACATACATACAACGTACAATATAACCTGGAACCTTAATCGGCTCTACATTATACGAACGAAAATCCGTGACACGATTGTTGTTGGGGATTTTTCAACGTCGTATACCCTCATGGACCACTTGAGATTCAACGCTTGTAACACTCGCACGAAACACGTAACGCGAAGAGTCGAAGAGTTTACGTTGGCTATCCTCATTCGTCGGCTTGTACAAGTAACTTATTGTATGGCTTGGCGCCTTTGGCGCCAATATGTTGCTCCAGAAGGGGCGACGAACCGATGTAATGGGATCGCGACGCTTCGTTCACAACTTATAACAGTTATAACTTGTTGCAACCGCCGGGATCGGTCGTCGATGCGACACTAAGGAAATTCTCTTTGCTCCGGTGAAACGGATTTTCATAATAAGTAACGGTTGTTGTATGGATAATGCAAACGGGATTGCATTTAGTCGTAACAATGCGTTCTCAAACACAAAGTGTAAATATTCACCACAGACTATAGCTCGAAATATTTTTTTCATACTGAAATGATCCCTTATTGTATTAAACAGATCATTGCGCTTAAACGAATTGGTCCGTTCCATTTTTTTCCAAATATTTCGGATACTGATCAGTTTAAAAATTGACGCGGAATTAATTTTTTCCACTTCGTTCGATACGCGAAATGTTTCAAGAAATTAAATATTGATTGATGTTATAGATTTAATGCGCAATCTTTTTCTTTTTTTTACCTTCTTAACACGTCAAACACCAAATATTTAATTATACTAGAAGGTGAATATTAATTCTACTTTATAGTATAAGATTTGAATCTTTTTTTAATACGATTGAATTTGTATCCCGTATTTTTCAATGAGATAGAATTTAGTACGTAACGTTACTGTAACGATGAATGCTTACGAAAAAACGTTAATTCGATTGTCTAAGTAAACTAAATAAAGAGCCAACTCCTTGCAAGACATGATAAATTGTACAATAATGATTTTTCTCCAATGTTTCGTTAACTTAACGTTGCTGCTGGTGATTTCAGCTTCGCATGATTTAACTAGTGTTCTAATCTGATTTCAGTTCTTGGGATCACATGTTACTGCGAAGGTCACTGCCCGGATAACCAGCCAAATGGTACCTGTGAGGGAAAACCTGGCGGACACTGTTTTAGTGTCGTCGAAGAAGTATGGGACAATGAGATCAAAGAATACGTTTCCGAGTATTCTTTTGGCTGCTTACCTCCTGGAGAACAAGGTTTCATGCAATGTAAGGGTTCGCTGGTCCCACATTGGAATGGAAAAAACATAATATGCTGCAACAACACCTCGTTATGCAATCAAGGTGTTTTTCCAACATACACAACTCGGCCCACTGTACCGCCAAATCCAATGGCCGTAACATCAAGTACGACACTGATTGTCTTGGCCATCTCGTTGTCGGTTTGCTTGATGATACTTTTAATTGCTGTTCTCATAATGTACCGTCGGTACAGGCGGAAAGAGCGCGGGCCATGCCTGGTCCCTTCGCAGGGAATGCTCAAGGATCTAATCGATCAGAGTAGTGGTTCAGGATCAGGCTTACCGCTTTTAGTGCAAAGAACAATCGCCAAGCAGTTGGCACTCTCCCAGTGCGTCGGAAGAGGAAGATACGGCGAAGTGTGGCTTGCAAGATGGAGAGGGGAGAAAGTTGCGGTCAAAGTATTCTTCACGCTGGAAGAAGCATCATGGTTTAGAGAAACAGAAATTTATCAAACCGTTCTAATGAGACACGATAACATTTTGGGTTTCATTGCTGCCGATATCAAAGGAACCGGATCTTGGACTCAGATGTTATTGATCACAGATTATCACGAGAGGGGCTCACTGCATGATTATTTGCAAACTACAGTTCTAGATCATCCTTCCTTATTGGCAATTTGTTTGTCAATTGCTTCAGGCGTCGCACATTTGCATACAGAGATATTTGGCACTAGAGGAAAGCCAGCAATAGCACACAGAGATATAAAGAGTAGAAATATTCTAGTTAAAAGAAACGGGGAATGCGCAATCGCAGACTTTGGTCTTGCTGTGAGATTTATAAGGTAATATTGCGCAACAACCAGTTACTTCTAAGAACCTTGTAGTAATGTTTCAAACCATGGCTACAAACATTCCTTTTAAGTCCTTGGCAACTTTTATGCTTTACTACATTGAATCTATTGGTTTTTATAGCGAAAGCGGAGAGATCGACATAGCACCTAACACACGTGTGGGAACACGTCGATATATGGCTCCTGAGGTCTTGGACGAGACTTTGAACACCTCCTCGTTCGATTCCTTCAAAATGGCTGATATGTATTCAGTTGGACTTGTTTTATGGGAAGTATGCAGGAGGTGCGCTACTGGCGGCAAGGTGTCTACGGCCGAGCCATATGCTTTGCCTTATCATGACGCTGTGCCTAGCGATCCAGACTTTGAAGATATGAGATTAGCTGTGTCTGTCAAAAAGAGGCGTCCAGTTATACCTACAAGATGGGAAAATGATTCTGTAAGTATTCGAGTCTAATTGAAATGATTCGCAAAGGAAATAAAATTGATTCGATGAAATAACTGAATTTATCTAGTTTAAAAAATTGGCAGAACATTTTATGTATAATCAATTTGCTAATTTTTAGGTTCTATTTGCGCTGAGTAAAGTCATGACGGAATGCTGGCATCGAAATCCTGCAGTTCGACTAACAGCACTTCGAGTGAAAAAGTCGATATCAAAGCTACACATCGATAATGCCATAAAAATAGTGTAGTGTTTGAAGAAACGTTACATCAAAACTGTTGTTTTTCCCCTAGTTCAAAAACCCTTGTAAATATGCCCTGGTGTAAATAGAATCGATGACAGACTGCAGCCTTAAGACTGATCGTACTGAAAATTATAGATATTTGACGACGAATGGATGCGTGTGATTCGGTATGATTAATGAGCGAATAATTACGACTAGTTATAGATACGACAATGTTATGATTTCTTTAAGTTGACATGTGTTAAAATTTGAAACAAAGTAAACGCGTTCATAAATTTAACACATCTCGTAATTTTAGGATTTGTTAAAGTGAAGAATAAACGGGCCACTTAGATTTGAAATTGATTACAGCGTTATCAAGTGTTATTAGCGTGTTTTCATTTCTTGATATTATCGAGCTCTATCAAAGAGTTTTCAATCAAATCCAGCATCATTAAATTTTCGTTATCCATTCAATATATAAATGCAAACTTCTATTATAAATTTACGGAGGAATTGATATATTGTAGCAAGTTATTGTAAATAATAGTCTACTAAATATTAAAGAAATGTATAAATTTGAAATTGAATTGGTGCCGTTCCTGTAAATTAACTTTCATCGTGCATTGTTTATGATTAAAGCAAAGTTAAAAGCGAACTTTTTTAATAACGTAAACACTGAATGCAAAAGTCATTATGACTGGTGCTAGAACTTTGATCACATGAATATCTACCTTTCTTTCGGCCATTTTAGTTTGTACAAAATAAGAAACAATGCTGGCTTTGGTCCTTGATAACTCAAGCTGAATAGTTTATTGTTAATTACTTAGGATTCTTTATTTGATATATTAATATTATTTTATCAGAGAAATTTAAATCGTTGCAGGATCTTGACAGTTTTACATATAATTTACTCAGACATAGTACCTAGTTACTATGTCGCATGATGCAGTATAAAATTATTTAAATTTGTAAATTCTACAAAGAAAGTAACATTTAAATTATAAAACGTGTGACACGAACATTGTTATTGTCTTATCAAAAGATTCGAGGCAAATGATCATTAGCCTAGAACTATCTCAGAATATGGCGAAATAAATTTATTATTGATAAACCAGCGTATGAAACATGTTACTAAAGTGAATTCGAATTATCAATCTTTACTTTAACATACGCCACCACCAGGATCGTACACTTCCCTAATACCCATGTAAAATAAACAATACTCCAAAAATTAATGCAACATAAAACCATCGATAACTTTTTAACAAAGTTATAAACACGTTTTACCACTTCTTTAAATCCATTTTATCATTAACAATGAATAAACACGCTAATTAGCGCGCTAATATGAAACAAAATATGCAATTACTTCAATACCGAGAAAATTAAACTGTTTTGTGTGTATAGTCACATGCAATGTATGTACATTATTACCTCTTTCAGTATTTTGAGTCTATGATATCATCATATCGCTGTAATATTATAGCTTTTACAATTTGCCTAGACAATTGATCATTTGCATGAAATTTGGGTGTTGTAATCTACATAGAGCTCCCTATGCATTAAGGGGTGCTATTGTTGAATAATGAATATTATCCTAGTTCTTCTTTTTGAAGATCAATTGTAATAAATTATATTATGTACAAAAATTGTTCAGTCTTATTAGTAATATCATGGGTAAGAGTTGTGTAAAACAAGTGTGCGTACATACACTCCAGCCGCACTGTATTTTTTCCAACAATAACTAGACTTACCTATTTTATTATAAATATGACTAAAATTAACGGTCATTTGATTGCAAATAATGAAATTTATATTTTTAATGAGTATTAAATATCACTTTTTTCCAAACAAAATGATTTTCAGTCACACTCTTTTCACACTCATATTGTTCAAATTTTTATTTCGTTTGCATTAACCGACAGTTTCCTTACTGATTCTGTTTTTATTTACTAGGACAACAATGGTAGGTAAGTTTATAGAGTTCAGTGGGTAAGTTATGACTAGAATAATAAAAATATATTCCTTCATCAAATGCAGTCAAACGTCTCTGAATCGTGACGTTTCCCGATCGCACATGTGGTGTCGATCTAGCCACGTGTAGGCCGCGGCCACCAATCGGGAAGGCGAGACAATTTTCAGATTTTACATACCTACACGACGTAATGAATGAATTTACATGAATATGTAAAAAAAATCATATTATTTTCTCAAATTTTGACGAAAGTAGATACGATAGATGAAGAATTTTCGAACAAAAGTAGTTACAGATGAAGTTCCGCGAATGCACATCTAACCTCTAAATGTCCGCATAAAAAGTACTTTCATGAGAATGCAAATGGTATTAATAATATTTGCGTACGAGATTTGTGCTGAATAAAAGAAGAAACATGGATGAAGTTGAATGTAAATTGGCAACTAATAATGCCATATTAATTTCACATGTGAGTATATAAAACTACCGTTGCATTTTGCACCGGTTGTATTTTACGGGCATTCCATATTTTTTATCAAACTCATTTAGCATCATTATGAGATAAACAATTTACAGGAAAAATATATTTACATTCGTAAGTCCCACAGTAACAACAGCATTTCAAATTATGCCAGCTTGTTGATAAAGTTCCCACATCAGTCTACGTTGGAAATTATTTAAAAGAATTTCTTCACTTTTTAGGCAATTTCGAAGATTGTTGGACTAATAAAAGACCGCAGCGATGAACTGAACGGTGGGGATGTGTCTGGGGTGAATAATTTTAAAATAATTCATCACACCCACTTTGTTCGAACATAGTACAATGTGTCATAATTGGACGATTCATCGAATATAAGGGGATTCCTTTTCTTTAAAAAAGCTGTGTTATTTATTAATACCTTCCAGTATTTCAAATGTAGACCTTAGCAAAAATGTTCAGGGGAAATAGATTGAAGGGGTGAGTGAAAAAAAAATAATATGAATTCACAGGTACCAGAATTGGCAACGTTGATTTCCAAATGCGAGAGCAGTAATGCCCTGATTAGCGTCACGGCATGCCATGCACTCACGACTCTTGTGGAGAATGGCGTACTTAGTATCGGTACCACATTGTCCAGATTCATAGCTTTGTTAGGATCAACCAAGTGAGTAACAACCATAGCTGAGAACACAATATGAAATGAGTCGTTTCCATTAGCAGGAAACATATATTACAGAAAAATTTATCACTTCTCATAAAATATTATTGTAGGAATTACACGGCTGTTACGGCGGCAATAAGTAACCTTCTGTTACTTGCATTAAAAATTTACGATGACAAAAATCCTTATATGTGCCCCTTCACACTTAAAACGCCACAACATCCATTAATTACTGTTTTGAACCTGAATAAAGATATCTGGAGGGACATTTTGAATCAAATGCAGTTTATGGTAAACCATTATGAAAAAGAGTGAGTTTCCGCAACGTAGTTACTTTTAAAAGCCACTCCGTAATAGAAGTGCATCACCCAAATTTTTTCTTGTTTCAGGATTGCACAAAACAGCATAGAACTCTTACGTCCAGTATTTCTCTTCATTTTATGTAACCCAACATCAACACTCTCTGAAAGCTGTAAACAGCAAACTTGGCATCTCTTGATAAAGACGAATCATGCAGTTTATCTGCAAATCGAAGCATTACTCTGGCTGCAAACCAGCAATGCAAATTCTTGTATCAATACGAACTATAGACTTCTTGAACTGACTGAACTTGCTTTACTTAATAAGGATAAAAAATTGTACGTTGCTCTGACTTTGCTGATATCATCTCTTGCTCTTGAATTAGTCAAACATGGCTGTGATCCGAGAGCCAATTTGGAAATACTTTCAGAGATTTTCAAAGATAATGACAATGAAGCCAGCAGTGTTACTATAGCTTTATTGGCTGAATTGATTTTAATATGTCCTGCCGTTTACTTGAATAACGTTATTCGGTTGTGTGAGTACATCTAAGCCTTAAACAAAATGCTGAAGTTCAACTTTCTTTATATTAATGTTTCTAATAAACGTATATATTTTTGTAGGTACAACTATAATAGATACGTCTTGCAGTATTACAAGTATGCATATGCTGTTAGCATCTTTGTTACAATGGATGGCGTATCCTTCATTATTATCATGCGATGGTCTGGAAACTGCTAAAGATGTGATAAATTCAATTAAAACTCGGAAAACATGGTCTTCACATACCAAAAGACTTTATGCAAACAAAACATTTAGTACACTGAAATATTTCGATTCCAATGTACCGTTCTATGTGGAAACATGCTGTTGCGTAGAAACTCTATGCAATGAGAACATGATCTTATGGCTGGAGAATATTTCGAAAGCTCCTCAAGACTTCAAATACAAATTAAAACTGTTTCTTAGCGGTATATTCTTACAAACAGAAAGTAGCAAAGTAGCAATAAAAGTATGCCAGATTCTCTTGGGTATTGTGAAAGAAAATAATTCTTTTGCATCTCACTTGCTTTCCTTGGTTTTATATAAGCTAACTAATTCACAAAATTACAATGAGACTAAAGCGTTGCTTTTTTCTTTACCAGAACTAGCAATAGCCAAAGAGAATGTACCATTGATAATTCACAATTTGGAAACTTTACTGGGATATGGGAAACCATTGAAACAATTGGCAATAGAGCTTTACTTAAAAACGTGGAAAAATGAGCCACGATCTCATCGATATCTCCAAGCTGCCCTAGTGGATGCAAGCAAAAATGATCATTCTTGGGAGACAAGTATAACTTGTGCAAGGGCTATGAAATACATTTGCGAAACTCGACCAGAGCATGGAGCTGAATTAGTTCCGTTGCTGTCACAAATATTAAACAGGTGTAACGATCTCAAGGGTAGTGCCCCGAGCGCTTTGGCTTTGAAAGGTATATCGGCACTGTGTGAATCTGGAGTTATTGACATATGTTCAACATGGAAGATTTTATCTCCGAAACTGAATAAGGATAAGAGAAGCATCGTCTTACAAAGCCTTTGCGAGTTACTTGGGGATATACCATCATATCCGCGTCGGCCAAGTGAAAATTTTGACAAACTTGTTATTGAAGTAATAACTAAGTTATGGAGTTACGTTGCCGCTTCTGAAACCACAGAAGTAGTTACATCTGCTTTGCGTGCCTTATCTGCATACAATTTAGAGCTAATACCATTGAAATCATTGCCAGAAAATTTCCGGAAAAATTTAAAACTGCCAGATATCTACTGTCAAACGCCAGCGGATGCGGCTAGGAAGCCTGAATTAGTTTTACCGTATATCCCTGGCACGTGCTGGATACAAATGTTGGAAAATATTAATTCGTCAGCCTTGCGAGCAGCTGGGGATTTGTTAATATCTTTTATCAAATCCGAAGTTAACAGTTTTCGAGGGAATATATATTCTCCGCCTCAGGGAGAACCGAATAACTTTCGTTACCTACCAGATAAAAGTGTTATAAAAGCTATCGGCGATTACATAAGACTTTCTAGCGTATCTCCTAAAGGTCACAGAGAGCCAATAATTGTCGAATGTTTGAGAATACTGTCACAAAAATACCCAAAACCCCTACCTCCTATAAACTGGGTGTTTTTACAAGGACTCTTGCAATTAAATGATGAGGCTAAAAAATATGTCATAGCTTTGGCTTGCCACCAAATGACAATATCACCATCCGCTAAACGATTTATTGAAAACTACCTTACCACATTCGAAGCAGTCACACAATTCCAAGAATATGTGTTAATATATGCAAACTTGCAGGATCTGTGTAAAGGAGTACCACCCAATATTTTAAGACCAGTTCTAGAAAAAACGTTGAATTACACTTTGGAAAAAGCTCTTATGGGTAATGACGAATCGGTAGATATGTACAAAGAAATCATGGTATGCTACAAACATACTTTAAAAGATGAAACAATTCATGATGCAAATAGAACCTTACTTTCCATTATATTGGAAGGGCTTTTGGATAGAATAGAGGGTGATAGCAAACTGTTCGAATTTTATGTCGATACAGTTGTTGAATTGTCGTCAAAGCATATCGAAAGAATGACATCACCGAGTGTCTGGTGGGAAGTTACAGGTCAGCGTCTGAAAAAAGCGATTTCAATTAGAGCAGAATTGACGTTGAAAAAGGATGTAGAATTACCACTCGCCTGGATGAATGAAGTGATTGACACTGCCATTACCATGCCTGGGTAATATTTCCGTTTCATGTAAACTCTGGTACAATATAGACGTTATTGAAGCGATTAAATTAGAAAGAGGTTCATTCTGTTATTAAATGCTTGATAATAACATAACATTTTTTCACGTATAGGGAACAGGTATTTGTTCTGAGAACCATGTTATACGTTCAATCAAAAATGCGATCTGAATCCTCTACTTCAAAATGGGTGTTAGAACTGATGGGACGTATTCAAGCCATATTAGCTGACTTATTGCTGGAAGATAATGATCAAAGAGCTATATTTCTCTCCGATGTATTGTTCATTTCTTGCATTTGCCTCTCTGGCAATGATTGCCTGTTGACAAACAGTGAATCGATTGTTCTGTCTAGAGGCCTTCGGGTCGGTATGTTCTCCCAAGCCATTGCAGACTTGGTTCAAAATGAACACTGGCGTCGTTTTGTTACTCAGGTGATTGTCAATTTCATATCTGACTATATTCTTCATTTTGTTACTTTGCGAAAGATGAATGGTATTTTCATTACAGATTATGGAATGGCTGCACCATATGCGATCGAGTATATTACCCGAATTATACACAATTGCATATCACAATGCCTTGGTCTCTCTCAAACACGAACGATACTTCAACGATGCCTGGACTAAATATTTATCGCATAAACCACGAATGCACTTACCGTTATGACTTTACGGATGTAGAAGTAAGATAAGTGTTCAAGACCCAACATAATATTAAATAGGTTTTAATTTGGTACATTATTACATCCATACGACTAATTGTTCAGCCTTAATTTATGACATCAATGACATGTGATTTGTTCGAATGTAGAATGAGAAAATACGGTCAAACAAAGATGCTACGAGTATATTTAGTCACTTGGAAGTGCAATAGCAAAAGATTTAAGTTTACCTGTCGAAATATACAGATCGACATCAATTCTAATGTGATATGAATTTACACACTTCACGAGTCATGTCGACAGAAGAATTTGACAACTATTCGTTTACAATCATTTACCATACCACGTGTACACCTATTGATTATTATAATTCCAAATCATTCTGACTACAGAATTTACAAAATTTTACTTCGACGATGGCAATGACAAATCCGTAAAGTCGAGACTATCATTTATACTTACAATAATCATGCTTTTCTTACATTATTATTTACATTATTTTCAGTTTGAACACCAGTGCGTCGATTAAAATGAATAAATGAATTCAATACTCAACTGAAGAAACCGATAAATTTGATCACCATTTGCATCCATATGTTATTTACAATGATCTCAATGATCCCGATAAAATAAAGAGATATTTTTCTTACCGATAACAAATAAAATACACCTTGTTTTCAAGAGCAGTGGGTACTAATTCCGCATGAAGAAGTACTGGATAGTTGTGTATAAAAAAATAAATATAAATTGAAATACAAAACTGCAGCTCAAGAAGTACATCAAAATCTGTATACTTCAAGTACAGCTGCTGTTCAAGCAGTCCATGGTATAAACTCGTCACATATGTTGTATGTGACGATAACCATAATGCTACACGGATGTTTCACTATTGTCTAATGCCATTACTGTCAAAGTGTGTGGCCTGGACCCACACAAAATCTGATCTTCGGACGGACGCATTCTTGGTTCTAAAATATTTCTTTTTGTTTCAACATTCTTCTTTATTGGTGTGCGACTGGGGCTGGATTTCCTACTGTTTGGATAAGACTTCAACAAGCGAGCTCTGTTGAGAAAGAAGTGAAAAAATTAGCAAATTTTTTATCTAATGCCAACTGATATACTTTTCACCAGACATGAGATGTTCGTGTTTTAACTTTTGATTATCTGGCATTGGAATATATCAAGGAAATAATCAGTTAATGACTTGTTCTAATTCATGTTAATAATATTCTGAGTGAGAGAAAAATTCAGAAGGGATTTGGTCTGATGAAAAATCACAAAGTATTAATTATATCCATTATAAAATAACTAACGCATCCATAAGTTTCATAACAAGCCTGGAATAAACTTGATACTCTTCGTCGCTAAATTCAGTTGGGTCATGCCGTGCATGTTCGTACAGATCGCAAAATTGATGAATGAGTCTCTGCCCACTGCCATTTAACGGTGCAGCTAAAGTTCTCAAAAGATATGCTCTCAAATTTTCAGTTGGATGACGTTTCATGCAGTTGTCGTACTTAGTGATTTCTGCCTCTGAAAGAAATTGGTACAAAAATAAAATATAATGCCACATATTTCTCTACGATAACTGCCTGCGTAAATCTACTCATACAATACCTAAATTCTTTACATCATCGACAGCTTTTAGTCTATAGTAATGTGGTGGAACCTGACCACCTGGTGCGACTATGTATCTAGGATCACTTATCAGCTGCGGTTCGTGACATATTCTAGGTATAACTTCAATTCTCCTTTCCACTTCTCGTTTCAGGGACTATAATGTGAAAAAGCATAGTTCGTTTTAAATAAAATAAATTAAAGTGTACCGTTTCGTTGTTACTGAAACTAAGCTGTTTGTTCTTAGTAGAAATCGTCAGTTATAAATCATATTTCGTGATTACATACCTTGTTTCATAACCTACAAAAATAACGTACACGGAAAACTCACTTTTTTCGCATCATGTCCAATTGGTACATGCGGCCCTCTCCTCGACCTCAAAGCAAATCGCATGATTTGCCTTTTTGCAAAAATAAAGAGTAATACGAAGGTTAATACGCCAAATCCAATAAATATTACGACAGTCACACCTGACGGCTCTTCTGACATGTTGACGTCGCGTTCTAGATTCGCGGTTCCACGTCGGTATCTCGGTACCACGGTATGCGGTGGTTAAACGTAAATACGGGCACAATCAATTAATTTCTAACCGATTTGTAACAGCATTTAAGGAGTAGTGAGTCGCGACATCAAGTATTTCATCATCAGCAGTTAATTGCGTATCATAAACACCTATATGTTTATCATCAAAAAGTGGAGATTGATTTGCTATGGCGAAAAATGAAGAAAATAGGAGTGTCAAGTACATCATTCAGTGCAGTTTGTTTTTATTTCTTGTCGCGGTTTGATTCTGATTATTTTTAAGGTGATGATTTCGAACATGTGTTCATTATGTCTAAATAAACCTAGCATATTTTCAGATCAGAGAAATGCTTTTAAATTTTAAATAGATGTGATACACATCAGAAGTCAAACAACTGAATTACTTTCCAACATTTTGGCCATCAGTTTTTTGAACAACGTGTTATGGTCAGCAACTATTTCTTCATAGAAATGTTGTTGTTGTACTGTAGTCGGTGGGTTCGTCTTCAAAATACTCAGTATCAATTTTCCGTAATTTTTATCTCTGGAAAAGTCGTAGGATTTTTTCCACAATAAACCCAGCACTTTTTCTTTAATATTGTCATCTATGTTCGCTACCACCAAATCTTGTAGGACCAAAATGTGCCATTGCTTAAGATCCTTTACTTTAGTCGAGAAGTCACTAAATAAAACAAGAATTACAGTCAAGTTAATAAAAACATACTTTGGCATAAGACTGTAAGTATGAATTTTTTATGTAAAGTACGCACGAAATGTAAGCACGTTTTTGTTGATTGTCCAAACTACTTGTAATACTGAGTATCGTTGTTATTTCTTTTAGGTCAGAATTCAGCGAAGGTATAAAAACCAGATTTTCCACATCTTCTGGAAATTTTCCCACACATTCTGTAATCGCTGCATTCAGTAATCTCGATGGCTCTTCGATAGAAATTATCTAAAAAATAATTTATGAAATTGTAATATCAGCAAAGTTTTCGCCAATGTTTTTTTTTATCAATTAAATAAGTAAGGCCACTCACTGCTGTTAATAAGATATTCTTGCACAAAATGCTGATTAATCGTTCGCTGAGTTTCATGTCCATACCACATACCGAGTGGCATAAATTATAAATTCCTTTGTAACTTAATTTTTTACTTAGATCATTAACAATACTTGATAATTCAGAATCTGTGATATTGTGTATATGATCAACCTCAAGTTTCCCATTAGCACATTCTAGTGATTCGTATAAATAATCTGCAAAATTTTCAATTGAGCAAATTGATCCGAACGTCGAGCCTGATCTTTCGACTTGCGTAAAACCATATTGCGTGGCTTGTATTGATTCTGAAATGCCATCCTGGCTTGATATTGCCCGGTTTACTGTTGCCTGTACATTATCTTTGTCATCTTCCTCCACAGTTATTTGTTCAGGTTCCTGGAATCAATTATCAACTAGAACTACGATTCTGCAGATACAGTAGAACTTCAGTAATCTCATTAGTCAATCATAATTTTCGGTATTCCATAACTCCATGTATTATGAAAATTATAAAGTTTCTAATTCCCGCTTTACGATCTGCTGCATCAGTCATTGGATAGTCGAAGTATTTACAAAGATGGACGAACCAATAAAGGTTTCTGTCAAATTAAGTGTGTGCCATACGTGGAATACCAATCATGCGGGATTTACGTTCACGCACGTAAGCATAAGCGGAGAAAAACATGTTCACACATAAACAACTTACATGGTGTTAGGTGTTGATTAAAACACGGGAATTCCTATTACTCACCACCCAACTTATGATGCGCCATGCGTTTTTCATTTCGGAAGTTTGATGCATCGACTGATCTCTGATAGGATTTAACCTATCCATAGAAGAAGCGGATAAAGAATACTTTACAAAGCAATTCTTCTCGTCCATTTCACTCGTCATGAGATTAGAATTTTGCAAAAATAATTGACCGAGTATTATTGCATAATTAATCACTTTTACGATACGTCGTCTGCTGTGAAAGCCCCCTTCTCTCAGATCGTAATTTTAGATATTTCTTTTTCAAATTAATGATCGAGCGACTGAATCCTTGTAACTTTATTCCATGTGAATTGGTCTGGTAATTGCACTACAGTCTAGGACAAACTATTTGTCGGATTACGTCCAGGTTTATTTATACATGTGCTTTATTACTCCTCTGATAATTGAAGAAATTGTCACCCGACAAGCGCGGGCACCATTTGCTCGCCGTCAGTGAGCGCAACAAGTGTCATATCTTGTTCTGATCCGAAGTGAACCGCAGTTGTGGACGAGGCAGCAGTTACAGGAAAAATTTGCTTAAAATAATTCACGTGCCGATTATATCTTCCATATTTCAACAAACACTGGCTCGACACAAAACATATGCGTAAGTTGTTCAATTTATAATGTGAATACATGATCTCGATCAGTTGGATTTATCGGCACTATTTAACCGTTTATTGTACGTTTCAAAGCGCGTGACAAAAGGTGTATTTCTGATGATAAATAAATGTGTGGATATCGAAACATTGCATTGTTCGAAACCGCACAATGGCATACTTGATTTTCCAGGAAAATATACAGTCGTTATCTCGTTGAAGAATTTAATATGTGTATGCTTGTAAACATGTGGGGAAATTAAAATTTCAAAGATTATATATTTAAGAAGGTCGATTTAACGTCGAGTTATCCAAATCCACGCATCTCAAACGAAATAAGGGGCATAATAGCCCCATTCTACATACATTTCTGAACAAAGTAACCCCAATACATTTCCAATTAACGCAAAAATAAAGAAATAACATGTTTTCTACCAAATCGCAATAGTAAATAGAAATATTCAGGTACAGTTGTAAACGATTAGCTTGAAAAATATTGTTGTTTTACTTTTGTGCAATTGTTCAACAAAGGATTGGCGTAAAAATTTTCAACATCATACTTGAATGCGCCTGCACTATCTTACTTGTTTTTCTCTGGCTTGTTTTCTGATGCATATTCGCCCATTTATGGCATAAGTGTGGATGAGAAAAAGCACACATTAAGGACAATCTTATTTACCATTACATTTTGTATAGAAAATACCATGTTTATCGGTGTTCGCTATTCTCATGTGCACAGGAGCTCCAGAAATCAAGACTATTATTTTCCTTTATCATTGTGCATATAAATTGTATTGTCTATTGAGGTGGAAAAACTATTATTACAATTTGGAAAAAGAAATACTCTTATTGTTGATAAAAAATTAGGAAAGCTTTCTCAAGCAGTTGAAAAATTTCGTTCTGTACCAAGTATTATTTTCACATTAATTTTCTCTTTTGAAAATTATGAAACCAACCAACAGATACAAATTGTGCAAAAACCGTATCTCAAGTTTGACACTTTCTTCAAGCACCCAGAAATAGTTTTCAATTTCACGCCTCTTCCACAATGTGTGGGTAATCTATTTTTAAAGAGCGGCGTTATCGCTATGTTCAGTTTATATCGATCGAATTCCAAATTGCTACCAAATAGTAATTCGTATTGTCATATGCTACTGGTGTGAATAGTTCTACTGCAAGAATCGCGGTATTACACCTGAAATACAATTTGTTGTTACGAGATAAAAATGTTGCAGGAGTGACATCTACGAGTAGAGTCGTCACAAGGTCAAGAGGTACTTAAAAATTTTGGGTGGCGATATCTTGCATGAATTAAAAAAAAAGATCAAGCAAAAATGTCCGGAATCACAGCTCTGGCGCGCCGGCTACAATGTCTGACTACAGATGCAAGACCGGATCCACCGAGAATTATTGCAGAAGAAAATTTAAATGTGCCACCTACAGAGATTAAACAAAAATCAGTACCAGCAACTCCTGAACCCGATGATACAAGAAACAGTACGCCAGAAGTTAAAAGACAAAGATCTGAATCGAATACATCGATACCTCAACCTGAGCTTCTAAATCCAGAAAACTCTGGTTCTGCTGGAAGTTTCAAATCGGAAACAAGATCTAGGAGTCCTCGAGGCTATGCCAAATCGAAACGCAAAACATGTAAGTTGAATGTTGGTTATACAATGAAAATTTTCCGTGGACACATTAAAATAATTAAGATAAATATTAATCACATTGTTTTTAATTTTTTTCTTACAGCACCCAATGCAAATATTGTGAATTATAATATAATTAATGGAACTGGAATCAACATTGGTCCCAAGGTGACTTATGTTTCGAAGGTGACTCATCAGTATGGGGAAAATAGGAAAACAAATTCTGAAGGGTTTCCTCAAAAACCAAAGTTTAAACCAATGCCACATGATGTCATGGAAATTAGTAAGAGTAAAAAAGAAATTAGCAGAGATGATATGCTTGTAATAAAATCACATATTGGATACGGGTGGCGTGACGTAGCAAGAAAATTAGGCTATTCAGAGGGGCAAGTTGAACAATTTGAAGAAAATTATAAAGACAACGGCATTGCCGAGGTAATTCAGATGACTTATTCAACAAGAGTACCTACAAAATCTGTAGTTACAGCATTTTCAGACTGTTCTTTGTTGCAGGTCGTCTATAAACTACTTCTCGACTGGAAACAAGCTAAGGCAGAAGACGCTCAGTTGGGTCAGTTGATTTCTATAATTTGGTCATGTCGAGAGTACGATTGTGCTGAACAATTAGCAGATTCCTACAACAAACCTGCTTAACCGACTGAATCTTTTATGATAAAAATAATTCCTCATTTCTGTTATACATAGCCTATTAATTGGGCTGTATGTCGAATGAATGATTTTTATACAAGCCCGATAAATGCTATTGGTATGCGTTTTTTATCAAACATATGGCAAATTATTTTATAACATATGTTCAACTTTTATACTAATTACATATAAACATAACTAATGTTTCTGGTGCAATATGCGTCAATGTTAAAGTCCCAGTTGGGTGTAAATATTGTAATTTTGAGCAATAATTTGTTTGACGAATTTTTCGTGAAGAATGATATCCGTGTATAACGAATAGTGTAGAACAATTGTGCGATACTCAAATTTTGGAATTGAAGGAAAACTGATTCCTAATTATTGCAGTTACATTGTGCGCCATTCAAGCATTCCAGCCATGTATACTATAGAGTGTTACGTTTACAGGTATATGTTTACATATATTCTTTATTGTTGTCTTGAAATTTGAAAAATGTACATATAAGGCATACATGTATGCAATAAAAAAAAAATAGTTGGTTTGGATCTCACTATCGTATCTTTTATCAACCGCTCCAACTCTCCCCTTCTACCTAAATCTTAAATTTTCTAAGTTTGTTCAATTTTTCATAACTCTACATCTCAAGGCAAAAGATTGAATAAGGACAGTTGGATATGCGTGCGTCCATATATACAGTTAATTACATATTTTATGAGTTACAGCATGATAAAATAACAAAAAACAAAAAATAAAATGTCTGAGTTGTTCACAATTCCTAAACTATTCCTCACTAAATTTAATTCAACACAATTTACTACTACAGAAGTAGATTGCAAATGCAATATGGTACGGATGCCACGGGAGAAAAGACTTGCAAGTACACCTATTATTTTAGCCACAATGTGACATAACAATAAAATGAGTGTACAAACAGTTTTGTCAACAAGTGATCGAATGTTTGTAACGAGCTAGAGCTGGGTAAATAAGCAGATATAAATTCATCCCGGAAGTTGAAATAACTGTAAAAACTGCATGTAATATATAGCTAAAAATCCGATGTGTAAGATTCAACTCATGCCTTCAGTAGTATAGTACAGTAGAGTGTTTCAAAAAAACCGACAATTTTTTTTTTTGGTAGAACATTGAAAAATCTTCCCGAGTGTCCCTCAAAAATGAACTCGGTAAAATATGAGCTCTTAATATTGATATTTAGAGGTGGCGATTCTCAATTTTCTATTTCCCATTCAAATAACATGGGAAAAAATTTTTTAAAAATTTAGAATTAAGTGATATGAGTCAGTTTTGTAGCATTTATAAATTAATAACATCATTATTTCAAACGGTTCGATGTTTGAGGCCTGATAACTCCGAAACGACTTACCTTACGCAAATCTTTATTCAGATCTTTTTTGTAGAGGGTAAAATTTCCTACAAGAATATGTTTTGTTTATATATTCACACTGATTCGTTTTCGAGCAATAAAATTCCAAATTTTTAAAAATATTTTTCCCATGTTATTTAAATGGGAAATAGAAAATTGAGAATCGCCACCTCTAAATATCAATATTAAGTGCGCATATTTTACCGAGGTCATTTTTGAGGGACACTCAGAAGATTTTTCAATGTTCTTCGAAAAAAGAAAAATAGTAGGTTTTTTTGAAACACTCTAATAGTACAGTATGTTATTTGTGAACAAACACAACGTGAAAAGTCAACTCCAATCTTGGGACGATAAAATAATCAATATAATTGATAAAAATATATATGTTGTAATCACATTACATTAAAATATTAATTCTTTCTTTACCTATGCGATTTTTTCATCACTAGACGCTACCAACTGAAATTTTTGTAGGTGACAATGGCGACATAGGTTCGACGTTTCTTCTCTTTTGCATATTTTTGTTTTCCATGATTAATTTGTCTCTGTTTTCAAATATACTGCGTCTGCATTTTTCAAATTCTGCCATCATCTCACTTACACTTTTGTTTGCATCCAGAACCATCACTGGGGCAGGTACGGAAAATAGAGACCGATTATAAAGCCAGTCGTCGTGTACATCATGAACTTGTCGTAAATACTCTAATGACACGCAATCTTCTTCTTTACGAGCCCGAGTTCGCATCCGCTCATAAACTACTTCTGGAGATGTTCGTAAGTACACTGTTGTAAATTTGAAATATATATAAACAGATGTGTGAAAGAATTCAATATAGTGGTTGCAACATTTAGCTACAAAAAAAAAAAAGAAAAAAACAAAAAAAAACGTAAGTGTAAGCTCCTTTTTCTTCATAATGTTATGAGTGGGGAATATTGGAGTGCACTAGTTACCTATCAAGTCTGTTTGAATGTCAGCACGCTGGATACACCATTCGTGCCACTGTTCCAGAATATCTATTTCCACCTTTTCCAACATTTTGGTACGTTTCATATTCTCAATGAAGCAGCGAGCGCTATATACAGATCTTTCCATAACTTTAAAAGGTAGATTAGTTTTCTGAGTATGCAGTTGAAGCATTGTCAGTTGAACGTAAGATTGGAATAGGCAACCGTACCTAACAGGATCCTTATACATTTTTTCCTGCAACGGAATACGTAAGAAAAAAACTTTAGATTTCTACTTTACTGTTACTGTGATTATGATTGTTTGCATTCTTACCAACAAATTAGTTCCACCAACGTCGCGCCAAAGTTCCACTGGTTCTTGGAGAACCAGCATATTATCATTTGCTTTGAAATTATTCAAAAATGTGGTTTTTCCACTACCGATATTGCCTTCTATACACACCGTGAAAAGCCGCTTGCAGTTTTTATTGGGTGAAGCACTCATTCTTGCAAAAAGTTTCCCTGCAAGTATGCTATTTCAACAAGGAATACAACGAAGTCAACTCAACGGATGTACTTTAACTTTTGTATAGTCGGCTTCTGATAGCACACAACAAAAGGTAACCTACTCCTAGGGATATATAAGTTATTTATTGCTCATAACGGTTTATGTTGCCTCTACTTGTTATGTGTCACAATAAAGGTGAAATGAAAATGAAAATGAAAACGAAAATATGACAAATTTGATTTGAATCGAATGAAAGATTACCGGAATCAAATTAAAAGTAGAACAATACACAATATTATTGAGATATTGAAGACGATATCAATTATTTATTCACATTGCACATATTCAATGATTTCACCATGCGTGAAAATCACATGGATATTTTCATCACTCTGTGATTGTAGGAATGAATCTATTGTCAGGCTAGAATAATATTTTAATTACGGTACTTACGGAATTATTTATATTAAACTAATTTTTCTTCGGGCTAATTCTACTAACAGGACAGACAGAGGACAAAATCAGGGGCACTGACACCGAATTACCTGACTAAAAGGGCGGTAGAAGCGTAAACATTCCCGCGTAAATATTCTGCAATAGATGGTGGGGGAACCTTACATCTCTTTCTACCGTCGAAATTTTGACAGGTCGCATGCTGATTTCGCAAATAATTAATTTAAAATAGATATTTTGTTTGCATCACATTTTATAACCTTTTATTTAAACTTACCTACATTACGCATTATTATTAAACGTAAAGTTTTTTAGTCTTTCAGATTTAACAATTAGTTGAAGCAATCATCTTCCATGTCGAACAACCAGCAGCTACTACATCCGTTTGACTCAACATTCAACAGTAATTGCAGTACCCTATCAAACCGCGTTCAGGCGATTCTACGTGCGTTTGTGAACTATTGATTCCAGCTGATGTTAAGGGTGAGTTCACATAGGCGGGGTTGAGCGGCAACCAATCAAAATGCATGAAATCTAGTGAACATTATATTTATTACATTGTATTTGCTACCGCTTGATCGCGCTCCGCACCAATGTGAAACAGCCGATAGCCATATGGTACTCCTACCCTTACCGACCGAGGTTACTGATCCTTGACTGGCTCGTTCTACTCTTCATTTTTTCCAGAACGAAAAAAGTCACTCGCACGAATAGTATTACTTCGTGGTCACTCGCCAGCAAAGATTATGGCCTCAGAAATGCGGGAAATGCGAAAACCGTAAAATGAATCAGAAAACCTTACATTTTTAGATGATTTTCAGTATATCGATAACTTTCTTAAATTTTACTATGAAAGAATGATGCACCGTTCTCGCTCATTTGTTCACTTGATAAAGCGAAAATAAGCGTGAATTTGCTTGGTCGGTAAAGGTAGGAGTACTACATTGCTTAAACAAACAATACGGAGTGTATGTTTGTATGTACATACCCAGAAGCAAATTACGAATGATCTCAAGTTCTGTCTGGAGCACTCTACATTCAAGCACATTTCACCCGCTCATCGAAAATTATTTGGTCTGAAATTTTCATACCGTAATAGGTATGGTACAGAACTACTACTGTGTTCACGATTATGGTGAATAAACTTTGGCAGGCTATGTAATGATGTTAAATTCTGCGAGTTATGACGAAAAATTCCTATATGAAAATAGCTATGATTAAAAAATTCCTGTACGTCGAAATTCGTTGTAAATGTACACTTTAGTTTACAGTACGTACTGAAACATTATTCCAGGTTTGAAAAACTTCCGTAATTTTTTGTGCGGAATCTCTCTATCTAATAAAAAAGTTTCAAACAAATGAACGTAGAAAGAGATTATAATAACAACAGTAAAAAAAAGACTATAATAACAATAGTATAAAAAAGATTATAATAACAATAGTATACGCATGAAATTGGCGGTGGGGTGAGATCCCGAAAACAAAACAAAAAGCATCTAGCAAACCCTTTGACAGCTGTCATCGGCTGTTTATGACAGTCTTTGACAAATATCTTTATAGGTATCTGTTTCTGACGCGCAAACAATGAACCTGTAAACGAAAATTATCAAGATGATTCCCGACGGGAATTGTCTTTTTCGCGCGTTGGCTTATCGTGTATACGGCACTCAAGATCGACACGCAGAGGTGAGACTGAGTATCGTTTCAAATATAGTGGATAATTGGTCTAGATTTGCGGGTTTTATTACAGGTAATGAGTCAAACGGTGCTGTGATTAGGTCACCTGGTGATTACAAATCACATATGAATAAAAATGGAATATACGGAAGAGAAGCAGAATTAGCTGCAGGTGCGGACATTTTTAAGATATGTTTAATCGTGTATCGCGAAGAACAAATTTATCCACACCGGATCGGATCACAAAATGAAACACAATTCTCGCTACTCTTCACCGGCGACGGAGACAGTGGACACTTTGATGTCTTGCAGAACCAAAATAAAATTCAGATAGTGAGTAATAAGTATGAAAAGTACCAATCAAATAATAGTAAATCTAAATATATCACCAAACAGTCAAAACGACAGCCAGGGTTTACGATGACAATGGAGAAAGGAGGAGTTTCAAGCCGCAGACAAGGCGATGAAGATGGTGGATGGTCGGAAGTATCACAAAAGAAAGAGGAAAATAAAATTGTAAGTGCGAAGAAGCAAATAAGCCATAGAATAATATCCATCAAATATTCGTATAACCAGGTAAGAGGACGACCAGGATCGATGTTGACCACAAGAGAAAGAGGTGTTTTACGGAATGAACAGCAACGCAAATATAGAGAAAAAAATAATATAAAGAAGGTGATTTTGGAGAATAACCGGCAGAGCGGTAGTAAAAATAATTCAACGAAGAGTGTCGAAGAATTAGAAGAATCGATTGTGATTATTGATTTGGAAAATAAATCAAGAGGACGACCAACCAATGTGATGAACATAGAAGAGCGAAAAATTAGACGACGAGAACAGCAGCGAAAATATAGGGAAGCGAACAAAAAATATCATACTGGCTTTTCAACCAACGAACAGAAAGGAGGAGTTTCAACCAGCAGACAAGGCGACGGAGACGGTGGATGGTCGAACGTATCACAAAAGAAAAAGGAAAATAAAATTGTAAGTGCGAAGAACCAAATAAGCCAGAGAATAATAATAAACAAATATTCCTATAACCAGGCAAGAGGACGACCGAGATCTATGTTAACCACAAGAGAAAGAGGTGTTTTGCGGAGTGAACAACAACACTAATATAGAGAAAAAAATAATATAAAGAAGGTGATTTTGGAGAATAACGGGCAGAGCGGCAGCAAAAATAATTCAGCAAGTCAAGGAGATAGATCGATATCAATAGAGAAGGAACACCAATTTTCAACCAACGAATGGAAGCTTAGATTGATGAAAAAAAGAAAAGTAAGCACAGAAGGAATTAAAGTGGACAGCAAGTGCAGACCTGTCATCAAATCAACATGAAGGAATTCGCCTGTCTACTAGACAATGCGTAAGGAAATAGTGAGGCGCGAAGCGCGCAGGAGCGAAGCCCATAGTTGTACAAAAAAATGTTTTTAAGGCTTTTTAGATATATACACTTTCGTCGGTATGTTACCTAATCAAGCTCGTATTGTAAAATGCATACATCACACGTACATCGAATAGCAAATATTCTCACTCACAATTATTTTTCTAATGGTAGAAAAATTCCTCTGCAGGTTAGTTATACTAGCATCTATTCAATATCAGATCATGAAAAAGTAATTACAACATGGTTTTTGCTTGAATTTAATCGAGCTACAGTTACGAAATATCAGCATCCGCTAGCAGTGGTTTCGGAACAATAGGAACAGAGAACTCCTGATCGCTGCTGCAGTCTTATCGCTGTTTACGTCAAACAGATCTTATATTTTTTCTACGTCATCGGAATTTTGAACTTATATGTGAATATATAAATTTAGTTGAAATATGTTTTTTTCGCACGTTATACAAACCCTTGAATATCAATTTAGCCATACTGAAATTATGCGCATCCAAACCGGGATAAGTAAGAAATGAAAATATGCCAACGCATATCCAGGGGGATTATTTTTTAAGTCTATATTCTGTCACAAAAATCGTTGACCTTGCTAGAACTGTTGAATACATACTAATCCGATGATCTTATAAAAATTTACTCGCTACTCAAGTTTGCGGATCCCTATAAGGCGCTCTTTCGAGTGAGATATGCAAGCATTCAATACTTATATCAACTTCATAATGACCGTCAATCTTACTATATGCATAAAAACAATTGATTTCGTGAGATCTTTGAGACTTTCGCCGTCGGTTTCTATTCTTCAAGAAGTATTGTAAACTGCAATAAAAAGTCTCCCAAAAATCGTTCACGGACTTGGCTCCATCCCGAAACGAAGAATCACAGAATAGTGTTTTTCGATACTAGTGCGCGAAGGTGGCAATGCCCGCATAAGCGTGAAGGCGCAGCACGAGCCCGGAGACGAGTTGAAGGGCGAGTGTGGCGCATTTACGCGAGATAGGCATTGCCAACTTTCGCGCGTGTATCGAACTCTATTTTTTGCTACACCTGTAATGGAAAGTCCGACATACACGATTATATTTACACGAAATCACGGCCCGATGTCTGTTCAGTGACGATGTCGAGCACGGCAAAGAGTGACAAACTATTCCATCGGTGACGCTAGTGCAGCTGTTTGCGAAATGCGCAACTGTGGATAAAAGCGCGACCGTCTTTTTGGCAGCGCCAAGGACGCAGTGAATCTTCGAAGACGAATATCACAAATTTAAATTATGAATATGTGAACAAAATATATGAATTCGTAAAAATCTTATAGAAGATTGACACAGAAGAACCCTGGTAGAAATTGTATTTCAATTGCGAGTATTGCATTTCAACGGAGATTTAAGAATTTTGTCAACGCATGTTTCTAACCAGATACTAGATAGCAAAACATCGGAACAAAAGATGCAAAGCTTACCAAACACGTAACGTCTGCAGGCTACAGGTTGTCCCGTTGTACTTTAGGTTGTTTCTGAAGATTCAAAGCTGATCTTCACAGCTAATTTTCGATCTTCACTTCACTACCTATGCACCGTGTACACTGTATCACTGATCATGAATGCACCACAAAACTATTTTAGGCACCACAGAATCACGCAGAAAATTCACCAAGCCGCAATGCAATGCGTAAAAAATTCTGCATCATTGAAGAGATACGTTAAAATTAAATTTCTGGCGAGGAACAAAGAAACACGTCAGTAACATAAGTATACAAAACTCTGAATTCGAGAGAACTTTTATATTATAATTGTCACATAGTAGGTTAGTTTACACTCACTGTAGGAGACCTGTTGTCAAGTTTTCAATATTATTATTTGCACGATTTGTAATATCACGAATTTTTAAAAAACCTCATCGATAGTTATACTTTCTGACATTAATTCTATCCGTTCGCGAGTTACAATTACTAAGTGAAAAGCAACTTTCGATTTATTATCACAAGACAATCGGTTATCACGTTCTTGAAAGTTTGCTTCACTGTACCAGCGTGAACAAAGTGAGGTTCGGAAATAATAAAGTATATTAGCAATTAGAAAATCAACGAGCGCGTATCCCGAACGAACATGTCCAGATTCGTCGGCGTTCCAGAAACTACTGCGAACTGCTAACAGCATGCAAGATGGCCGACGGTCTGAACTCGGCGGCGTTTCGAACGCCACCATTTGAATACGCATCAGCATGAAATATGCGTCGCAGATGCCAACATTGGATAACGAATTTTTAGGGAATAAACCAAGAATAAACAGCTGTCCGTGGACATGTTCATCATGGTCGCCCCTACAGATATGACGATGGCTACATACTGTCAAAAGTTGTAATTTACCTAGAATTAAGTCAATTAATTAGAGAAGATGAGTGATTGCACATCCAAAATGCAAAAATAGAATTCCAAACCTCTATGTGAATTCATAAATTGGAATAATTTCATATTTATAAAAGGAATAATCATGGCCCAGTGCAAGTTAACCCCACAAGAGTTTATCAGTAACTGTTTTTCACCTCAGATTGCTGCCGTTTGCTCAACTGCTGCAGAAAATACTTGTCAAAAAAATAATTTGACATTTATAGAACTGCTACAACCGTTTTGTAAACTCAATGCTGAAGGTAAAATTTTCATTTGCATTTCATATTAACTGTAGTTTTAAGAGTTCAACGTATTTCACTACCTTATCAGTTCTCGTGTAACTTGAACCCTAGGCGGTTCACACAGCTTTCCACTGAGCACAGAATCCTGTACTTGTTCAATGAATGCAACTGAGAGATTATTTAGGTAACTCAGATGTTATGTCAAATAAACAAAATAGTTCGCAAAATCGAGTGATCTACATGTTTGTTTAAATTCACATAATCATCTGTATCATGTATGTTTCTCATACCATGTTTCTTTTTGCCCCTAATTTTGTGTGAACAGGATTCCAAATAAGTTTCATGTTTTTTTGCCTACACTGTATTAGTATTATTTTTTGCAAATTAGCTTAATTCCAGATTGTTATTTTCATATTCTATGGAAATTGATATCTCACATTACAGCAGCATTATCTTTATAAAATTTTCAACTACATTGTTCATTCATTATTGTCAATATTAACAATTTATAGGGCACATCAAAGATCCACAAGGGGCGGCTGTCACAGTTCGCAACCTTCGTTTATCAGTCCAAGATGTAAACGTACGTCCACCACAGCCTACTTTAGCTCGAAAAATGCTTAATGAGTCCGTTAGCTCTTCACCATGTGAACGAACAACTATTGTGCAAATTGGGACAACGAACTTAGAGATTCCCATGTCCGTCCCATGGTTTGAGTCATGGAGAGAGATGCTTTTGGCTGTACAGTTTCCATCCGATCATGAATTTACTAAACATTTTCTGGCATGCATGATCATTGTTTCAACCGGGGATGATAATCCATTAGAAAAGATTCAGCATATGGGTGCCCAGCTGAATCAAAGTATACCTGGAAAACTGCCAAAATGGTTCAACAATAATGCCTTGAGATATTATATATTGATTCATGATACTTTTCAAGATGATAAAAATAAGTGAGCAGCGTCATTGGATACACTTTTGTTTAAAAATCACTTCATTCCTATGTAATATTTGCATGGAACCAAAAAACCTCACCTTTGAAATAATCTTTCTTTTAGGGCAGAAACAGTGTACACAGATATGAAGAATATTTATGGATCCAACAATTGTTTCTTATTACAAATGAACTCGAGACCACCAGGTCCATTGGACGACACTACACATTTACCAGATCCTTGGTGTCAATTTTTAAGTAAACATTCAGACTTAACAGAAAGCAGTGAACAAAGTAGCTCTCCCAGAACACCAGCAGATACTAGTGGAGTATCTGCAATGCCTAGTCAGGTTACGACTGAACCAGACAGGTGAATATCTTGGCTATTTTACTGGTTTCATTACCACAAATCCAACAAAAACAAATTGTAGCGTTACTATGGTTTTAGTCACTGCAAAGACTGGTGCTTCATGCTCTGCTGTAAACAAATCACTCAACAGCAAGATGAAACCATTTTTTCTTGCTTAGTATCGACTATCAACTTATCCCTCACTATAAACATTCCAAGAAAATAATATCTTCAAAAGTTTAATGTCACATACCTTATCAGTACTGTTAAATTTATGTATAAACCCAACTGTGTCCTTTTTCAGTACTATTATAACAACTATGTATCCGAAATTTTACTGATGCCAGTAGCGGGATAAAATCTGCAACAGCTTCTCCTTTCCCTGAACAGATTGTCTTTCTTTTTTGCGCCTACTGTATTTTATAATTTTTCTCATTGACTAAGTTCAATAGCTATTTTATTATTGTTTACAATTGCTATTGATTTTTAGAACAAGTCTGGCTGGTACCCCAATAGCGCCACGTAATCCAATGTTGGGTTCTCCAGATGTATGTGATACAATAAGCCTTTCATCGGATGCAGCGGAATCATCAATTGGTTCACTTGAAGTTGGACAGGAAGCAGTTCCCGTTACAACTCATCCATTGAGTCCAGAGAATGAGAAATCCTCATGCAATTTTATACCGTCAGTAACCCTGAAAAATCAAATGGAAAATAATACTCCAATTAACGATAACGTTTGGGCAGATTCACCTAGTCAGCCAACCATTCAACATGGTATAAGATTGTCCTCTCAGGATTTGGAGAGGTTACGAACATTGATTACAGAATTTTGTTTGAAAAGTTTACTACCATATGTTGAAAAACAAATTGGACTGCTCAATGATGTTATTTCCAATAAGAAAGGTGTTAGTAGATCCTTATTTAGTGCTACAAAACGTTGGTTTGTTACTAACAAGCCTGGAGCACCTGGATCTGCCCCAGCAAATGCAGTGATGTAAGTACGTACGATGTGAAGACATATTCAATGTCAACCCTATGACTTATGGTCTTACTATTTCTAACGATGTAGTTCAATTGTATTTACTGTTTAATATTGTTATATATTTTTAGCTACACTGCTGAGTCCCCTGAGCTTCAACTTCGGAGATTAGGAGACCTTTGCTTCATGTTTGGCCACTACTCTCTTGCCTACCAAGCTTATCACAGTGCAAAACGCGACTTTGCAGCTGACCAAGCATGGCTGTATTATGCAGGTGCTTTAGAAATGGCTGCATTAAGCGCTTTTATGCAAGGTGAAATGACTAGGAAATCAATTGAGTATATGGATGATGCAATTTCAACATACTTGAACAGTTGTAAAGTGCCACAATTTGCGACTAGAGCTACTTTGTTGAGTGCTGAATGCCTTAAAGGTCGTGGCTTGTATGGTGAAGCTGCGAAACAATTGATCCGAATGACTAGTGAAGACTCAGACTTGAGATCAGCTGTTCTTTTAGAACAGGCTGCGTACTGTTTTATTGGGTCAAAAATGATGCGCAAATATGCATTCCATATTGTATTGGCTGGACACCGGTATTCTAAAGCTGGACAAAGGAAACATTCTTTAAGATGTTATCAGCAGGCCTACCAGGTAGATGTAGATATATTAGTTGTGTTTGGAATAAAATGCTGACAGCGAAAACAGTAGCTGCTTTAATATCTCAACAGCTTATTCAAGTAGTATTATCTGCTTTCTGTTCCAGGTGTACAATAACCGGGGCTGGTCATTGGCAGAGGATCATATACATTTTACAATTGGTAGGCAAGCTGCATCATTGAAGCTAGTCAAAGATGCTGCCAAAGCTTTTGAAAAGTTACTTAATGCTTCTAGCAAACAGCCAGCTCCTCAACAGGCAGCTTTTCTCAGAGAATTTCTTCATATTCACAACGTATGTCCCAATAAAACTTCCTTTTGTACACAATAAAATTGTTTCGGAATTAGTTTTTATAATTATAACAAAAGGCATAGCTTGAACAATATTTTGTTTCTAGCTACTATTCAAGGAAGAAATCGGGGAATCGATGGTTTTACCGATTCTACCCTTACCACTGATTAATTCAAATGAAATTAAGGTATTATTTGGCCCATTGTCAAAATGTGAGAAAGACAACATTCCGGCAAGCCATGTTTCCTTCGATAGTCAAGATGTAGAGGACGTTCGATGGTCGAAACTGGAAGAAATGTTGATAACAGAAGTTCTAGGGTCTGTGCCAATGATATTCAAACCAACTGTTGTTTTGTATTCCGACAAAAGCAACAATTCTACAAAGCCAAATGCGGTTCTGAACGAACCTGTACACTACTCCATAGAGCTACATAATCCATTACATATACCACTACCATTATCTAACGTAAAGTTACTGTGGTCTTTTAATAAATGTGAACAAGACTTTGATGAAGCAAGTGCTAAATCAAATTCAGATCTACAATATAGTAATAAAGAATTTGAAACACAATCAGCTCCGGTAGAAAGTCAGACTATCGAAGCAATTACGTTGCAGCCAAATTGTAAACAAAGGATCGTCCTGTCTGTAACTCCGAGAAAAATTGGAGAAATCAAAGTATTGGGAGTGAGCTACAATTTATCTAATCCTAATCAAGCCGTCGCTGATCAACCCATCGTCAACCCATGTATTAGTATAGCTGGTAAAAGGCTGTTCGAACTACAAGGGCCAAAGTTAAAAAATGTTAAGGAAAAAACAGGAGCAAAATTGTACGGAGAAGACTACAGATTGGCAATGAATGTTGTTCACAGCGCTCCATTTGCACAAGTAAGAAGTTTTTTTCACTAGTCCAATATATCTGTATACATGTAGTCATTTTTATTGATTGTTTAATTGCTGTAGAGATTTGTTGAAACTTTAGATATCATCACATTATGCAGTCTATAATGTATTCATTACCTTTTTCAGTTATCATTCAGTAAGTTATCACCTGAGATGTTATGTGGTGAAATGCAAAGGGTTGAAGTTACTTTAAAAAATATTGGCAATTCACCTCTGACGAACATTCATATCGGTTCTACAAACCCCAAACTATTTTCTTTGGAGAACCATCCAACCGCCTCTAATAATGGTAATAATTGTGCACATTTGATTCATTTTTGTATGTTCTTATTTTTAATACCTTCAGTACTAAAGTCAAATTATTATCAAGATGTATAATCATACTTTAGTTAAGTAATTAGCTGACAGCAATTTTTAAAATCCTACAGTGAAAGCGAGTCTTATAACAAAAATACATCTGCCACCATCAACAAATGGAGTTTTGAATGTCGGCGAAACGTACACGATGCCGTTATGGGTACGAGCTCCACACGAGAAGGGAAGTCACCGGCTGGATTTGTTATTCTATTATGAGAATTCAATGCCTAAAACCACTCCAAAGTATAGACTAACTCGTCATACATGGCATCTAACAGTTTTAAATTCACTCCAAATATCTGCAACTGTTCGTCGAAGTGCAGTAGTTAGCAAAGAAACACTTCCTACGTTGAATTTAATTGTACAAGTCAAAAATACAAATCAAGTTCATGATCCGTTTATGAATGAGATAACCCTTAGTAAAGTATCTTTCAAAAGTAATTTATGGACGCTAGCAGAGTCAACAGTCTTACCAATGAACATGAAAATACAGCCTCAAGAAATGTCACATTTTTTCTTGAAATTATGTAAAAGAAAAGAAGACACGTCTGAATTCTCTGACGTCTCATTAATAACTGAAAAATCCTCTGAGTCAATTACGGATTCGCCATACATAGATTTTATTCAACGAAGAAATATTAGACCATTGAATTGGAGTGAAACACAAAATGAAACACAGCACCAGCAACAAGTTCAGATACCTGAAAAATCCCCTTTTTCTGATTGTATGATGGTGGATTCGACAATTATCTTACGATGGAGTGCAAGTATAACGGAAAGAGGAGCTTTAACTAGACATGTAATTGGTCAGCATCATATGGACCTAGATGTTTTAAATAAAACCTATAAGCATCCGGATGAACCGAAAGCAGCACAAGACGAGTATGGTGGTCACCTCAGAATTTTTGGACCAGACAGAAATGTGCCTGATTCGACGACTGTTACAAGGAAAGATGATTTCACTGAGCTGGAGTTACAACAAAGCTTAGTAATTTTCGCACTGCATCACGTTCGGCAAGCTGCACATAACTTCAAACTAAGTAGATTATGTGTTGTACCAGTACAGCTCCGTTTGCAAAACAATTCGGGAACTGCAGTTGACGTTAAAATCACGACAGTTGGAACAAGCAGGTAAAGTTTTCACATCACAGTAATTAACCATTTGAAATTACTCCCTCACTTGTTGTAGCCAAATGTTAGTGGCAATAATAGCTTGACCAATGCATACTAATTTTATACTTATATTTACAGCCAATCTCAATTACCTAGTATAAAGTCCCAACTGTACTCGCCGCAGGGGTCGACTTCTTTTAGATATATATCTCATACAGCTGTCAATTGTCAGTTAGAACCACATGGCTGTCACTCAGTTACGCTTCAGGCATTAATAACATCCCCTGGGACCTATGATTTGGCATCGAGAATCGAGGTATCTGTAAAAGTTGTAAGTAGTAGTGAATTTATTCCACAGAAATGGAGACTAGAAAGTGTATGTATTGTCAGTGACGATAGTTTGTAAAACAAATGTCATCAAATTCAAAAATTGTTTCCATTTAATAATAATCAGTTCAAACTTAGCAATATTTATTTGTAATCAAACAAACCTAGAATTAAACCAGACGCTTCAGGCCTAGTTTTGATTTACTAGCTTAGCCATTCCATCCCCTCTAACACTCAACTGTCAACCAATTGAGTACAGGTATCCACCAGATATGAAATTGTAACCGTAATTAGAATATTATTGAAATCCATGAAATTCTGATAATATACGAAAATTTGCCTGCTTAAAAACAAAACTATAAATTGTTATTTCCTATTCGCACCCGCGCGTAATGGTGACTACTTCTCCTAGAACTTCTTTGTGCGTCCTGGCAGGGTCATTAGATATGCTGCTGTTCATACATGAAATTCGTTGTTAATTTCGTCATAATACCTGGTTAAAAAATGTTTTGCATAACGGAATAGCATGTACAATTGACCCGCTCTATTAATATGGAAATACTATTACCCGCGATTGATAACCCAGTGAAGTTGATTGATTAATTTCACAATTGATCAGAAATTTTTCATATTTGCACATTGTGCGCACCATTCTGTGTTGAGGGTTAAGGGTAAATAAATTGTCAATATACGCTCTATTAGACCAGATGCATCTTATTATAGAGTTGGACAATGAAAGAATTAAAACTATTCATTCACCATTGTTGAGATTTTGTATCTGATTTCATCGTGTAATTGTTTTTTTTTAAGAAGCATTGATGAAACATGATACAACTTTATGGTATTATACTATAGCATACAAACATATTGTAGACTACAGAGTTAACAATAAGTAGGTAAGCTGTTCTCCAGGATTATTAATTAATCGAGAAAGCTCAAGTATCTGATTTATAGAATATATGACAAAAAAAAAGTTTTTTATTCATTATACATGAATACGTCATATCATCATAAAATCAGATGATATTTTAACAAATTTTAATTATTCTATTTCATTTAAGGTGCTTATGTTATACTGTAACAGGATGTACATTCTATAGATGCAACTAAAGCTACGAAAAAATAATATATTACCACTGTAAATATTATTGCATATAAGTAATTGATTAACGCGAATAAAAATATTTATTGGATGTTACATTTTTAATTTCAATCTAACAGTCTTTATGTTTGATCGATAGATACGTATTACATTTTTTTTTATTGGTCGATCTTTTTTGAAGAAAAAATTACTCTGTTACACACAATAATTTTTTTTATACACTTTAGAACCGATAGAGTGTGTCTATTTTTGAATAACACAGAATTCAACTAAGTATTTTGTAGATTTAATTTACTTTTAGATTAAAAAGGAATTCCACTTAAATAGTATACATCTGTTTTTCTGATGCGATGTATCGCGGTTTTGAAAAAAGTCTCAAAAAACCATAGATATAGATGATCGAAATCTAAGAATGTAACACCTTTTGTTAATTAAAGTAGCTAATCTCGTAAGTGAAAATTGTAAAAGGTCCCCAATATCCTTATGTTGGATTTATATGTGTATTCCGATTACACAAATTTATAACTATAAATAATGTAATAAAAATACCTATTATACAGTTGCTCGAAATGCCTTCAACTTATTTCGAATAATAGCTAAGTTATACAACCTATATATAGGATTCTTAAAATTTACTATTCCATTTTATACTCGGGGAAAATAAACAGGAAAACTTTATTCACATCATGCGTATATATTACCCGAGCACGCTTATCCCAATCGTATTTTTACCGATCAAATTCATTTTCTGACTCACTGTCTGGTTGTTCCGTTACGAACAAGTGTGTACAATGCTAAACTCCGCGCTGTCCTAAATATCGATAGGAATAAATTCCAATTTCATCAAATTTCGTGCTGAACCCTGCCCATTTGCTTGTTGCGTAATATTAACTATGTCTTCGCTATTTGATTCCATGTTATTCAGGACATTGACCTGGATGTATTCAAGGTCTAAAACACCTAAAAAAGAAAGCAAGACTGACACCGTCGTTTTTTCTTTTGTCAAAAAATCAGAATGACGAAACCAATATTCGCAGTATTCGTGGACAGAGTTTTGTAACAAAGCAGAATTAATTGCTATGATCTTTATTTATTTCATCATTTTCCGAAGTAGTAATAATATTACAAATAATTGTGTAGCATGTGATTTTTTTTGATTTTTGACAGCTATAAATCTTTTATTGCAAAATTATCTACCTTTCTGTTATGGCGGTAGATATGGCTAGGCGGAATATTTATTCTCAGTATTATTCCTCTCAATTAGTTTACCATTAAAGAAATATGAATTGATCAAATTCATTATTGGTAAATTCTGGATTAAAAGACACGCATATTTCTGCATAATTAATTGTCCTCAAGCCTATTTCACCGCGTGTCAATCCATTTTAAATCCAGTCGGTTTTTAAGATTTTGAATTTGTTATTTCATACTCGAATTTTTTTTATGTAAATATATATATACGTCCTATATGAGATGATACTTTGGCTGTAATGATAATTTAACTTAATATTATACATATTATTTACAATATCAGGATATAATGTTTCACTTAATCAACCCAGCAGCAGTTTTTTCAGCAAAAGCAGTTTCAGGAGCGCTTGCTTATTCTGCGCTGGACTATCATCGAGGTATCCTGGGTTTGAAACGTCCGTGTCATCGATTGGAGTTGCGATTGCTACCGCAACCAATATCAGCATGAACAAGGTACGCTGAAAATGTAAATAAATAATGAAAATAATTAATACGGTGTTAAAATTTGTCCTCAACTTAAAAAATTACTATTTTTTTTTTTTTTATTTCATTCGCGACTCTAACGTAGTTCATTGATGTAATTAGCGGATAACTTATTGCATACGATCGAAAGTAAATCCCGAGTTTCCAAATTTAATTGAAGAAGCACACAATTATAGTAGATTTGATTATTTAACAGTGAAATTGAAATAAATTGTAATTTTTCCGAATAATCCGCACGTCACGAATTCAAACACTGAATAGTAAGTATTGTTAACACGCTTACCATAAAACCTTCCATGGCAATGTTGTTTTAGTAACAGTTAGCTGATAACTGAATCTTGGACTGTCACAGTGGTGACTGTTCTAAGTCAAAGAAGCGTGTATGCTTTTATATCATTCACTGCTAAGATGGTGTCGTGGAGTTGTAAAATTTATAGTCCGAAACTTGGGCCCCCACTCTACAAAATTTTGAAATCGTCCGTGTGACTACGGACAAACTATAGTCTTCTTTCACCATAAAACCTACGCTTGGCAAAGATTGCGGATCTAGTCAAAAATCCGCAGTACCGAATAGAAATCTCGAAACGTTGTGACCTTGCGAGTTCATTTCATTCCGTTTTTCGGCCATCGCGTAAACATATTACCAATAGATACTATACTAATTTACAATTTTTACGCATATTTTATACAGTTGCAGTCAAATCGACGAAATTATTTTCTCTCGCTTGAAATTAATTACATTCCGAACAATATTAACTAACTAAATTTATTATCAGTGAATGGTGAGAAGTAACGAAAGCCTGTGTGAAAAAAGATTCTACTCTATGACACTGAAACCAGCAATAAGAACCATTTCTGCAATCCCGAATCAATCGTATTCCTTATTTACTATTTCTAGGTGAATCCATTGTAAATTATACAATTGAGTATGCAATATGTGAATTGATCTTTTTTATTAAAACAAATTGTATGTCTTGATTTTACATGTGGAAGGGAGACTGTGGCTAATTCACGCAAGCTGATATAAATACAAAGGTCCATTGGCAGGGGAAATCTTGTCTTTATATTTTGTTATTGTCAGTGCAGGTATTACACTGAGAAAAATCTCGTTTGTTATAGTAACTAGAAAAATTCAGTAAAACAGGCATTGTTAAAAAAACTGTTTGAATATTGTTGGAATTACGAAAAACTAGGTACACGTAACCATTTTGCGCTACTGTCGATCCTTTTTTGGTTATTGCAACGCAAAATCAGTTTGTTCGGTTTACTCTACTTTTTTAGTTAAATAAGGCTTTAACGTCAATTTATTATTGCACAAGCATTAAATTTTCGCGACAGTTACAGGAAAGTATAGTAACAGTGATCGTAATGAGAAAGAATAGTAACGGATACCAGACTTTCCGGTAACAGCTATAAATCTAATTTTCACTTTGTGCCTAGAACTATATTTTTCGACTTTGGTAAAAGATGAAAATAGTTAACGACTGAGCGGTAACTGGAACTAAAAATTTCTCTCAGTGTAGGTATTTTTAATAATATTTGGTTAAGTAGCTGACTAAAAATCGATGTAGATTAAACAAAGAGATTCATAATAATTGATATACAATAACGATTTCAATATGAATTGCGAAAAATTTTATACTCTCCCAAATGGAGCTGTAGTGAAAGACTCCAACAAGATTAATCAAACTGTAAAAATGGAAATTTGAAAAGTGCATCTCGCCTGGAAAGAAAACAAACCCTCCCAACGGAATGCATTTGCGTATTGAAGTGGCCATTAATTAGTTGCATAGCTTCTGATAAGGTACTTTGGGAACTTTCACGTCACGAAGACGGGTGTGCGGCCTTCTAAACACAAGGTTTCAATTACCTCTGTTTTTGATTCTCGGATGATGTATTAAACGATAATTAAACGATATATGGGCACTTTCATTGCACTGGTATCATTGACACGTTTCAAATTTTTCAGTGTGTGTACTGAATATTGAATATTGAAAAGACAGTTAATTCTTGTAAGATCTCCATAAATCCGGTGATTCCAAATAGTTCTGAATGCTGCAATACCGATGTTCTAAGTATTCGGATTAAGTAACTTTACTCGATGGTATTAGTATAGCGGTGTTTGAACGGGTCAATTAACTCGTCATATTGCGAATCAATTTAGTTACTCGATTGGCGCCGAATGGTAATGAATGAATTAATTAAATTGAGTCCAGTGCAAATCTGATGTCATGTAATGTCACCTGGCAAAAAACAGATTTTGTATTTTTCAGGAACCAAAACCGGTCATGGCCGCATTGACGAAATCGACATGTATATAAGCGCAATTATTATCCATTATTGAGTAAGATACGAAGGTTAACTACCAAATTATGTATCTTAGGTGTGTGACATTTATGCAACCACATAACATCTAAACGTATTTCGCAATCAGGATTATAGACATGATTCAAATATAACAGAGTTCAATATAATAATAAATAGATAAGCTAGAAATCACTACCATATTATTAACAATTTTACCCCTGGTCTAAGCAATCTATCGTCAATAAAACTCCATTAACTTAAACTGCCCGTAACAAATCGACTAATACGCGTGATTCGATACTTTAATAAAATAAGGGTCAAGGAATTTACGTGAAACTTTAAGTTAGTTTATTCAAATAAATAATACAATATTTTTGCACAACTTTTCGCAATCAGGCTGAGTTATGCATCCTGTAATCAAATTGATCCATCGGAATGTGTATAGGATTGTTGAGGTCTATTTGAAACGGCGGACGATATTGTTGATAGTCGAATTGACCTGAGAAATTTAATTGCAAAACAATACTGTCTATATCTTTTTGTTTCAATTTCGATATTATCACGGTTTTATCGTACTTTAAGTTCCGCCGGTATCTGCCTCTCGAGGCTCCTTTCACGGATTTATTCCAGCTAAGTGTGTGATCGTTTTGACCCGGTCCTAAACTCAATCTTCGATTAGTCATACGTTTGTAGCGTGACAATAAAGGTAACGAAAGTATACTTTCATACAGTGGAGTATCGTCTTTACCAAATTCTAAGCACTTTCCTGTTACACAAAACGATTTTCCATTTCCTTTACTACAAGCGGTACCGAACGGGAACCAACCATTTTCTCCATTGACTAAGTAAAATCTGTGCGAAACGGTATCATCTTGACAAGCGACGCGGCACGGCCGATCCGGATCTTCTGTAAATCAATATTTCCTTCGATGAGTCCTATCGTTAGTTCCATAATGTTATATTTCAGAGATCTTCGTGAAATTTAATTATCCATGTGGTCTTTACAGCATGCGCTATATGCGATTTGGATTTAATTGAAAATTTACCAATCGACGGTGAAATCTGCATCCCTAATCCAGACAATCGTCTGACTCTTTCCTTGTACTTGCTACATATCGACGTTGCGAACTGATAAGGACTTCTAAGGCGCCCACAGCTCTAAACGGTAAATGTTCGTGTTAATTAGCACAGAAGTAAAATTAAAAACATGTACGTTAGAACAAGTACAGCTAGAAGGACTAACTTACATTCGAGTCAGGGTCACATAGCTGAATACTTGTTTCATTGGTTTTCCTTCTCAACCTATTCACCAATCTTATACCAATTCCTGGTGCGACACAATTGAAGTGACATCCACTTGCGCTCATCCAATTATCGGATCTATCAATATTCAAGTTTTTAGATAGTAGATCTACGTCGTCGTTTCTGTCAATGTGGTTCGTATTCAAGGAGTGGCATCTTTCTGGTAAATCCAAAAATTGATAATTTTCAGAACCAGAGCACAGAAATTCCTGAAACGCAGCAATATAGGTGTTTAAAAAAATTGATCCGCATAAAGTTTTGCAATACTTGATTAATTATTATCAAGTACCTCGCACCGGCCAGTAATGCAATAGGACGTTTTATGGAATTGGTACTTCCTCGTTTGACATGTCGTCCCGTCGGGAAACGTCCATCCCCGTGTTTTAAATCCCCCTTTATTTGTCGGACACCACACAGTGCAAGCTTCTTCGACTGTAAAAGGGAACGAACACTATTTATATCCTGCTATTATGAAGAGTATGATTATTTTCAATGCGTTAATCGTGTGCTCAAATAATTCTTGGAATAGTCAATAATCGCTTCGTACAATTCGTGGAAATGAACATAAAACTTGCCATTTGACGATATCCTTTGGAGCCCAGTACCCAACAAATCCATATCCACTTCTCTGGCTCGCGTGCAAATTTGATCCGCAAATTCGTTAATGGTTGTAGATGGAACTTTCAAGCATTGACCAGCTCTACAAGCCACGTAACGTTTCCGAGGACCAACACATTTGTTTTCTTCACCAAGCGAACTGTAAGATATCAACCACCGTAAAGTAGAGTAGCTGTTTTTAAAAATAAGCAAAAAATTTTATGATAACTATAAAATAACGTCTCTCTATAACTACTGTATATACACTTCGCGGAATACCTTAGAGTGTTACAACTACGCGTTATCACTCTGATGCCAGTACTTCCACCGTCTAAGTTACCGTGTTCATCATAAAGACATCCTGAAGCACATTCCGATACGTGCCATGCACTCCAGAGGTCAGATATTTTTTCGGTACTACTTCCATACGTAGACAGTCCGTTCTTATCAATGCACCGACCACCGCGGCACCACTAAAACAATATGTTATCATTGCTTCTGAATTATTCATCGAATGTCTTGCATGGATACTGGGAAAAGCATGTTGTTATGCGAGTGTTGCAGCCTATACGATTATACCTTGTTGTTACCACAGAAGGTTCCTTCCAAAGCAGGATGCGATGTCCAGGTGTATCGATCACGTTCGCAATGCATATCCCTGCATATATCGTCGAGGGACTGCTGAGTCGAATGTCTACTGCCAAATCCATATTTCAGAATACATTGTTGATTCGAATCAAACCTTTCTCCAGGCAAAGCACCCTCAGCGCTATGATCCAATTGACCTCCACTACTACCATGGTCTAATAGACATCTGGATTGGCTCGTCCTGGATGAAATTAAATCGTAATATTGCTCTAAAATGTGATCAGTTCTGCACGTATGTTACACCGGTGAGTTTGAAAAAGCTTACTGTAGAAACCGCTGGAGATAACTTCGGCTACAAGGAGACCAAGTAATTTTACCAGAGCCTAGCGTGGGGCTCATTATATAGCTAGTCGGATCACATTGATTGTCGGACGTGGAACCGTCGTGTCTCATTCCCAGGCTATAAAATTTTCACTCGAGACTTATTTTATACATTTCTGTGTAACTAAGATTGTTTGCGTATTTCCAATGTGTCTTATCTTACTTGTGCCCTATTTCATGAGCGACCACGTACACGCTTTCGAAATGTCTTCCTTCGTTTACAGTGCAGCTACTAGTCTTTGTGCACATTCCAGCAACTGGGGCTAAACCTGGTAAAATGTACAGTAAGGCAAACATAATTTGCATTTAATGCATATAACTTTAACCGTTTGTTATGAAATCACGGGTTTAATCATTTTTCGCGAGGTACAGTCACTTACCAACGACTTGAGAACTAACTTTCCCACGTTTATTAACGACGTACAAATCAAGGCCAGTCAACATCAAAGCGTGGTCCCAATGCCTGGTATCCTGATCAGTCCCGGGATTCTCTCGTCCTTGCCACTGGCAAAAGCTACTCAAGTACTTATCGATATCGTGAGGCCTGTTGAGTCCTGCCGGCTCAACATGTAATATTTCTAATCGCTTCAAAACAAAATTCACAATTTGTCCCAAGGATGGATCGTGATATAGAAGCTGCACCTGAAATTGCAAAGAAAAGTGTTTTAAGCATGCCGACATAGCTCGATGAATGGAGTGAGTCCAAGTCCAATGCTTTTACTCACAGCATTTATCATTGCCAGTACAAATCTGACGAGCTCCCGCTCCGTGTTTTGAGGGTAATTCCTAGCCATGTGGTGATATAAATCTCTGTCGACAAATACAGCAGTTTCAACAAATACCGGACTGCTTCCGGTTCCTCTGTCCGTTCGCCGAAGTTCGGAAATGCCCCTCTTGGAGCGTAGAACAGATTTTTCATTCCAGGGATCCCGCTGGACCGTTATCTCCTGGAATTTACCCGATGCTTCGATACCGTCGTTCGAATCGTCATTGATTAAATATTCCTCTCGATATTTTGTACCAACTTCCGCTGAAGTCTCAACGCTGTTTCTATTCGGCGCTAGATCAGAAATCATTTCCGTTTTCATTTCATCCCATCCAGTGCCTAATCTGTCGTAATTCATAAGTACTCGTCTTGATATCATATGCGCTTGGGTGTCTGAACTGTGATTTTGCAATCTCTTCGGTAATGGATGTATTGTGAAATACTCCGACCCGTTTCCTGATATGACACCCCTCTGAAAATAAGTAATTATTATTACGTCATTCGTTCTAACCAATGAAAGGGAGTCATCATCATTGCAAGTCATTCAAGTAGAGGTATTAGTCTCTGACAAATAGAATCACAATCTGCAATACTTTCACTTATGGATATCTCACAAACCGTATAAATAATACTGAATTCGTAAGTATGGGTAATTATTTTAACGTACAATGCCGTCACAAGTTGATACGGCGATCTCATTTCCGTAATAAAGGCAGTCAAATTCGTCTCTGTGCTCGTCGGTGACATCTTCCGTTCCGTTTTCGCTTCTCCTCAGCAACGCGAACTCCGTCGCAATGATGGAATTGCTGGGAATTAGTTCAGAAAGCCAGCTTTGTCCAAGAGCATTAATCGATATGGTTTGTTCATATTTAGATGACGATGCTGGTTTATACAGAACAGGATGAATTATCTCGAAGCCAGCTTCTGAAAAACATGTGGCAAGATATTACACTCATCCATGTATGTTCAGGCATAATTTGAACTGAGCAGAAACTTGGAAGAGATTATGTATAAATCAGTTTCATCATTCCACACCTAGGCAATCAGAAATTGCTTAATCCGTGTGAAACATCAACAGGCGATTCGGAGACGACTGAGTGCAAAGTGCATAACATTATGACGATAATAAGTATAATGTGCATAGAAATTGCATCCAGAGAAAACAGCGTGGAGTACACGAAAGAGATCTTAATCTAGCGCATAACGAAAGTTCGTTATTACGAGACGCATATTTTTATACTACATACTTCTATGTACACGTGTGCTGCGTGTACGATGTTTCATTATTTCTGCTACACCGCATGAAAATATGAAATGGGATATGGTAATTCGCAACAATTGTTGCCGCGATGTTTATCCGTACACGTATGATGGATTTTACTCGTTAACGATGCCTGAGAAAAGAATGCATCTTTGTTCGTGTTATAACGATATCACAATCAACGTGTTGCATCTTTGGCAAGAGATGCTTTATCTTGACAAATAACATGTGACAATGCTTTATTTCTAACCAAAACTACACATAATTATAATGAGATTCGCACGTAACTTTGAGAGACCAGAATTACGTAGCAAAACTCACTGTCCTTTATCACCGAGAACAATTTTTTGTTGTAAATAACAAAAATTTGGTCCTGGCAACGAAGTTTTATGGTTATTATACATCCGATCAAACGTTACTTTCGGACAACAGAAAAGTTTAGTTGATTCTATAGTGCTCAGAAAACAAAATATTTTAGTAATGTCTATAAGAAAAGGTTTGACACTGCAATGCCATAGATTCTATTGCGGTTCCGAAATCAGATCTACACAGTGAAATCGTTTTGTAAATATTGGTAAATGATTTTTTTGAATTGAATGAATTGTTCTAACTGAACAAACTGCGTCTGCAAATAGATTTAAAAAAAAAAAATTAAGTCATGTGCTACTGTAGATGAAATAAGCATACCAGGTAAATATTTATCGATTGACCTGCAACAATCAATTGAACCATAATGATCGACTGCAGCATAATATCGCTCATATAATATTATATCTTTACTATTTACCTGAGCCAGGTCCAACGAGTAACTCCCATTCCGTGCGAGATAGAAATTGCTTGATATTATTATTCGTCACCTGTAAGAATCAAAATAATCATTAACGAAAATTTAGTCCTGACGGTAAAAAACACCGATTTATTGCCAAATGCAGATGCCTACATAGACATCAACATGTCGCTCGTTCTGGAATTCACGGAGAGAAGAAAAAGAGCAGATTGTACTCAAAATGCAGGAAAAGAGGGATACGTCGAAGTTTTTGGTAAAAAATACCCATATTAACTATATTTTTTTCTGCCAATGTAACGCGTCCCTCTTTTCCTGCAGTTTTGAATGAAATCTGTCTTTCATGTTCTCCGTAAAGTTTAAGTTTTGTGAGAGTGTAAGCCTGCAGGGACAGGTCTTATGTGAAGAAGAGCATAATATTTATACAATATACTCAGAATTAGTTATACCTATGTGTCTGTTGCAGTGCCACGGCGACACGCGACGCTCCGTTTGGTTCCGCAAAGTATAAGGTGCATTCTTATAGCGTAACGGCATTTTACGGTATTCGAAGGGGCATTGCACCTCGATTAAAACACCATTTCACGGTCTATGCGCTTAGGTGCATTCATGGAGCCGAAAGAACAACGGAAAATGACATGTGGTGCAAAAGGAAAATGGAAAAATAACACCTCAGGGTTATGCCGACGTCTCGTTTTATCGCTCTACTTATCGGCCAAAGTAGCATGTATTACTTCTCAAAAAAAGTAGGACGACTTTGTTTTCGTTTCAGCACCGAATTCAACAGACTTGTGTACGATTCCCGAGCGCATTGTTTCAGCCAGAATACATATAATTATTGACAACTTATTTTGTCAGTCTCGGATTGTTGACTTGCCACGGCTTGGAACCGATGAACAACCAAAATTTAAAATGAAGGCGACAAGAAATGACCGCATTTTGTCTAGGAAAAACGTATCTACAAACGGTTCACGCGAGCAGTATAACTTGGTTTGGGCATTTCATCGTGAAAAAACTGAGGCAACGGGTATTCGAAACGTAAAAACATGAATCTTCCATTCTTGACAGGCCGGCAGAAGACATCGTAATCTCGACACGGTGGATGAACACTGTTTTGCATCCGGATGGCGTTGGGACGTGCAGGCTTCTGGTAGGTTCCAGTGAATCTGCAGATGTAAGATAGCTGGTAATCGGAGCAGGCAATCTTTCTTCAATCTGTTAATCATCTGGTCTGGTTGTCGGAAGGTCCAACAATACGCAAAAGCGAATATATTACAAACTATAATACACCTCTCCGCATCTTCCCGTTGTTATACAAAGCTGCTTTCAAATTCTTATTTAAATTCCAGTGTTACGTGGGTATTTCAGTACAGTTTCGATTTTATTCAATTTCTTTTTTTGTTTCTCCTCTAATTACTGCTTCAAGTTAATTAACTTCTGCATGATGATGCTCGATGAATTTACTATATTATGCAAACGAATCTTCGTAATGAACATACCGTATTGTCTGTGTTCATAACTTTCACAATTAGTCTATAGGAGGTTCAAGGTATGATTCTATGACTTGATGCCAGAATTATGTTATTCAATTGCACTCTGACTCAACTCTTCACGCATTGGTAGGATAAAACTTATCGAAATTGCCAGGAGAACATGCGTATGAGAACATTATATATGTGTTAACGAAATATCTATCCTCTCTACGTTATCAATTCACATCATGTCCCATCCAATAGAAAAATCACTGAATTTCTTCGCTGCAACACGTTCACAATCTAGAATTAAATTGACAACATTGTATTGGTAGCAAGTAAGGAAAACCCATTTCTTGGGATATTATACTCTGTTTCAACAATCACAGACGGATGCTTCGACAAGAGTTGGAGTGTCAAGGTGTTGTGATAAAATCGTTTCGTTACGGGCAGAAGATAGACGTCCTCGGCCTCGAGACTTTGCGAACCGCGGCCATTGATTTCGTTGATTACCTGCAGAAATCCGTGGCGTTGAAAACAACCGGAAGGAGTCTAGCAAGACGTAGTGAATACACGACAGTGATCGTCAATCCACTTCCGGCAATCTGCGAGTCTTTCGCGTCGGTAAAATTTTCTGACAAATACGTACAGAGCATATACCTTGGGAATGTTATTATTGTTGTTATTATTATTATTATTATTATTTGTTGTCTATTACACTATCACCCAGGTAATGCATTGTAGTTCTCTAGTCTTTATCTCGTGCACGAAGAGAGAGAATGAAATTTTTCGAACAAGGGAAAGTATCTGTTTACGTTTAATCGAGGTGCGGCCGGTGAGAACTCAACCGTGACTATTAGCATCGTGCCGGAAGTGGATAATTTTTGGATTTGTAATGAATCTGAAAACCAATTTGAATTGCCTAAACGCGAAAAAAGGGTTGACGGGCTTTGCGATTGTCTTGCGAATGAAAGTAAGATTATAGTCGACGCAGTACAAAACGAATAGTGATTCTATGACATCAATCGTTACATACACACGTACCTGTGCCCGTCCACACAGATTAAACCCTTGTTGAAATTGTCGAATATGTAAATCGGTCTTCTACCCAAACACACTTTTGTGCAAAGGTCATTTTAACAATGAAAACATCAAGCCGTACAATAGAAGTTGTGATAGGAGATACGATTTAATGATTTCGAGAGGACAGAGAGACAGGTTTGCTCGCCCGCTCGTTCGCCTATTCAACGAACCATTTCCACTATTTTTAACAACTTCTGTGTCGAGTTCGCTACGCGAGTAACTTTTGCTTTTTGTCACCAGCATACATATTAGAGGAAAATAATAGAAGTAGAGCCGACGAACTCTGTGACCTTCGCTTCGAGTCCAATTTTTTAGCGCAGATGATGTGCGAGACGGTGGATACATTGTGTTATACCGAGATGATACGTGGCTACATTTTGCCTAGCTTCTGCTTCAGACGTGCTTACTAGAACGTGGAGTGACACGGGTCGCAAGAAATGGTCCGACGTTCCTTCATTTTCTCTTATTCGTTGTTCGACCTTTTCTTTTCCCGATGCCACGTGTCAAATAAAAATGCAAAAAGAAATGCCAACGACCAGGATGTCTTGGCTTTGATAAACGTAGACGACAAGATGCAAGAAACTCGTTTACCCTGCTTCAATCCATTTTTAGTGGAGAGTCCTGAATAACAATATCACCTATCTTTCGGAACGCAGCTATTACACCTGAAAGCGAAATCCGGGCAATGAATTTTACTTGTGTATAACATCCGCCGTGTAAAGGCTACACACACAGTAAACACTCGAATTAAATACACAGGGTAATTGAGCCATACAATATATTTTATTTATTATTGTGCAGTTGACTGTAAGCACTATCATTTGTACTATTAAGCTTATTCGTAGCGTTGGCTTTAGTCGATACTTTCTTCACACCATTCGTGTGAAACCTCAAGGCTATAAGCACGTGTTTCGGCTTTAGTTATGTGCAATGAAACTGTGTCACACACCGGAGCACGCCATTGACAGTGAATATCTATCGCGTAACTTGGCCAGTCAGTTTTATGCAACCCATATCCTATGTGCTCACAAAATTGCATCAATCTGTAAATATAATATTTTCTACGCAGTACATGTTACACCGATTCCTTTTAAAAAAAAAAGAACCGATTCTTCGTTTCCGGACAGTTGCAGCTATACGTATGCATAAAGCATACATACGCTCCGGATATTTATTGTTACGCGATGTTATCGACACCTATTGCCAAACTTCCTCTACTTATATTATATACCTATATATCTATCGTCATAATTGGAAATAATGTTCGCAAGATTATATCTGATTCGTAAATTATACCTGTATCGGACCGAAGCCTCCTTGTTGCTTAACTTGACCCAATCCTCGCCCCTCTCCGTGCTTTGCCGCCATTGCATATAAGTCATTTTTGTCATTGAAAACGATGATTCTGGTACAATTCGAAGGGTAGGAAAATTTTATGATGCTTTTGCTGATGCCTAATATATACCGTAGTTCAGATCTACGTATGAACCAACGCGCTTTATTCGCCGAAATCACCCGCGTAAGCGAAACCACTTGATTTCACTCGCGCAAGAGATGTCTCATATTTACATACTTAAAGTTCTGTATAGTAGACCACATTTGCGTCATTACGTTAGATGATGATCAATGACCTCTTTTGAGTTATCTAATTCTTTACAAGTCATTGAAATGCACCCGAGACCGAAAAAACCGAAACCGGTGAAGAATTTTGACACTTCTTGCGGCATGACTACGAAAGTTCAAAGAACTTACGAATATTAGATGCTCGGTTCATTATGCAGTGATTATGCCGTTGAATCGATATCGTTCGGAAAGTGTACATCGGATCTGATATATACGTACCTAAGCTTATTTATATCGTGATACACTCTATGAAATTGTATACATACCTGAATTCCATACTCTTGGCAAGTTACAACGTACAGGAAAAGTATTTCGATATGTAATGTCCACTTCATGTCATCACTGATATGTCTTTTTGATTACAATATTTACTTTATACCTCACAAATATTCCGTATATTATTTAGTCGATGTAACGCAATATTTGCATCTGGACCTCTTGTTCAATACAATTTTCTCGCATTAAACAACAACAAATGGAAATAGAATTTTTCAGTATTCTTCGGAAGTGCTTTTCTAATGCTTCAGCTACTTCCGAAATTTACGTTGCTCGGAAACCTGCGGTTAGCGAACTGACTGCTGAATATGTAGCACCTCAGATGATGTTACCTCCTCCCACTTACCAAGAGCACCCGAGTGATGCTCCCTACTTGTAATTTGTTTTGGTACTTGACTTTAGAGTTTACTATATGGTCTTTGTACAGGGTACTTGCTGCGTTTACATCGCGTAAACTCAATACCAGTGCAATTTTTCTTAACAAACTCTGAAATGTATTTGGCGCTTGTGCATTTTTTGGAACACGTGTTTGAAAAAACTGGAGGATCACATTTGCAGACTACTTGGAAAAAACGTTGCAAAACTTGATGTTTGCAGAATACATGCAGAGCTTTTTCAAGTAATTCGGAGATATTAATAAGCTCAGAAATATACTTTATCGACGTTAAGGCAAACGCCAATATTCTCATTCTAAGCAGCGGTAGATAGAGCGTTATAGTCCTTCTGCATTCACCAATTAGCCTATGTAAATGTGTCTAATTGTCCTAAGTGATCTATTGGATTATATTACTAGCCACTCCATGAGATTCATGAATTGCTGACGTGGATGTGGAAACAAAAATCTTCATTGCTGCCATGCGCCTTGCTGAAGGCAACCTAGTGTACACGTATTTTGTTGATAAGGATGGAACGCGGAATTTACTTACGAACATATTACGACAACGAGACCACATTACCGTGCATGCAACAACAAATATATCGCAATGAAAAAAAAACATTTAAGAGTAACCATTAATCATTCCCAAAATTGAAATTTCCTCAGGCATCCAAAGGTATATGAAATGATTGCAGTCATTCTTATGCGACAGCTATTCGATTATTGCTTTTGCCTTGTATTCGAATTACTGAGTGATTTGAATAATGAAGATTTTGTTAAAATTATGACATTGAATGGCAGTGAATTGTATTCAAATTTATTATATTTGTAACGTGCAAGTATTACGTGGGTCTTCATGTTGATATGTACTTCAAAGACCTCCAACAATTGTGAAGGTGCCTGAAGGTGTTAACTGAAGGGATTTCGAGATAAGACGCGGCATTAATTCAAATTAAATCGTTGTCTCGGATCCGGTGTTTCTTCGATTCGTGCCTGTCCGACGGGCCGAGGCCAACTCTTTCAACGACCGTGAGACCGCGCGAAAGGACATAACCTAAATTTCATTCGGTTAATCTGCCTCGTGATTCTTGTGTAGAGTAGGGTAGTCTGCCAACGTGGTTCACGAACAGCTATCAAAAATTTTCTCTTCTAATTTGAAAATTAAACCAGTCTACTTCACATATCAATGTGATCTCATAGCGACACTTAAAGCGGCTATAGTTTAAGTTGAGTATTATTAAGTACATAAAAGAATGCAGAGAAGCGGTGACGGTAAACAAGCCGGTACCGGCAGCTCTGACGGCAGGGGACAAACCGGTCATCGCGGTCATACTGATCGGTATTTCCATGGGGGTGGACGATCGTTTTCCAGGGGAGGTTATTACGGCGGCGGCGGCGATGGTTGGGGTCATCGCGGAGGCGGTGGATACCGTGGCTATCGCGGTAGAAGTAGAGGTAAATTCCATATTTTCGTCAAAGGTGTGAAAGCGCCAAGTATCACTATCAGGTCAAAGTTTTTAAAGGAACAAAATTTAGCAAGGTTGCAACATCCTAGTTTATTACCCTATCCATGTGACACCTGGTAATAGATGGGATTTTCATTGAATAGTTCAGTTTATTTTATTTTTATTCTTTCATAGGCTACCGAGGCGGCAACCAAAACAGAAGAGGGTACAAAAGAAACCAGGGAAATCTCGACATCGATGGCAAAAGACTGAAAATGGAGGTAGGAAATCGATTGAAAGAAGTGGACATTGGCGTCACTGAATTCGTCGGAAATCATAACGGATTCTCAGGTGTTGTAAAGGAGAGATACGGAGACTTCCATGTACACGAAATAACTTTGAACGGTGAAATAGCCAAACTCACAAACCAGACCATACCTCCAGAACCAGATCAACTGGAGAATATGGAAGATCTGAAAAAGGAAATTCCTCCAGAAGTTTGGAAACAATTGGAAACACTGATAGAAGCTGACAGTGTGGTTTTGTCTGTGGAAATCAACGTCACTACTATGAACAAAGACGAGCGCCGTGCTATTCATGCAATTGCAAAGAAAATACCAAATACCATTAGCCAAACCATGGAAAAAGGGGAAACAAAATTCATCGTTGTCGCCAAGGCTAACAAGCAGAAACAAAGTGGTGGGTTACGAAGAGTCTAAATTTTTATAGTATTTTCACAATAAATTCACTTTTCCTTGTGCAAATCGTGTACTGGGATAGTTTTTGAAAAATTTGAATATTATTCTAGTATTTTGATATAACTTTCAGGGCGCATGTTCCGCCGAGATCAACGCGTGGATTGGGCTCGCCGTGGTGGAAATTATTGTCAATTTCTTCTCCACAAAGTGAACATTGACACAATGGACGCGTTAAACCAAATGGGAATGTATTTAAGACTGAAATCCAACATGTTTAACTATGCCGGAACAAAGGATCGTAGAGCCCGAACGACCCAATGGGTTAGTTTGAAAAAAATAAATCCACTCGACATTTTGGCAGCAGCGAAATCAGTCCGAGGTGCTTACGTTGGTAACTTCAAATTTTGTGACGAGCCCCTCAAACTCGGAATGTTGAGTGGAAACCGGTTCAGCATTGCATTGAGAAGTGTTACTGGATCTGATGAGGAAATTGACAAAGCTATGACTTCGTTGCGTGACAATGGGTTCATTAATTATTACGGTCTTCAGAGGTTCGGAACAGTAGCTGCAATTCCAACACATGAAATTGGAAAAGCGTTATTGCAAGGCAAATGGCATGAAGCAATTGAACTCATATTAAAACCGCGAGCTGGTGAACTGCAAAGGGATCTTGTCGAAGCTAGAGAGATATATCAAAAATCTAAGGATGCTCATGCAGCATTCAAACGAATTAGCAGGCCTGATAAAATAGAAGCCAAACTCTTGTGGGGTCTTCACGTCTGTGGCGACAAAAATCCTCAAGGAGCGTTAGACTGGATTCCCAGGAACACAAGTTTAATGTACATTCATGCCTATCAGAGTTTTATCTGGAACCTAATGGTGTCTAGGAGGATAAAAGAGTTGGGACCAAAACCTGTGGTTGGGGATTTGGTGTACGAAAATCGTAACTTTAATGAAGAGACTGATAGATTAGACTTTAGTCATCACCATAACGAAGACGAGAGTGAAAATGATAAGAAGCAAAATCCTGCCACGGACAAAAATAGAGCTAATAAAAGCGATTTGACCGAAGTAGGCAAACCAGAAGAAGCAGCCGAAAATAAAGAGGGACATAAGGTTGAGGATACTCAAATTGAGGGAAAAGATGCAATGAAAATTGAAATAGATGAAGTAAATATGGAATTAGCTCCAGCTATTGATAATGAGAATAACGAGGATGCTGCAAAAGATACAGACAATGGGCAGGAAAGAGAGAGGAAGAGGGAAGCAGTCGAAAATAAAGAGGAAAATAAAGTCGAGGATCCAGAAATTGAGGCAAAGGATTCAACGAAAATTGAAGTAGATGAAGTAAATATGGAAATTGTTCCAGCTGTTGACAATGAGAATAACTTGGGTGTTGCAAAAGACACAGAGAAGGTGGAGGAAGTCAAGAATGACTTGAACCAAGATAAAAACACAGCTGAAGTAGACAAAGAAGATCTGCGTAGTCTCCCAGCTGTTAAAATTTTGACTGAGGAAGATTTATCTGATTACACACTGGCTGATATTGTTATGCCTCAACCTGGATGGAGAGTGACTTACCCAACATATGCCAAACCATGGTTCGATGAAATCCTTGCTAAGGATGGTTTAACTACAGATCTCAGACAAAAAAACAGGTAACTTCATTAACATTAAAAATTAATTTGCTCGGATTAAAATTTCTCATTTTTAAATCATGATATTGAAACTTGTAATGTTAATGTAACGCTACATTTACAAGAAAACCGTTATTATGCAACTTTAGAATCGTCTGAAATTCAGTAAACCGTAATAAAGGCAAACATACCAATGTTTGACCAACTTATCACTACTTTGAGTTTAATCTTAAGCTGCAAAGTAATACATTTTTTTCACATTTTTCGTCACTGATTCAATCTTGTTTCGATTCACGAAATAGATTTCAGTAGTAAACACTTATGGTTATACAGCGGAATAAAATAGCTCAGTGAGTTTGTTATAAGGTACATTTTACAAATTTACACGGATATCAATTGATCCCGCGTATACAAGTATTATGCATCACATTCACCACATAAAACATGAACTTATAGTCGGTACAAGACAGCATATACATATACTTATTATCATTAAAATTAATTTTTTTTTTTCAGAAAATATACATTGGGTGGGGCATACAGAAAGATGTTGGAAATTCCATCTGATATCTCTTGGCGAATCATGCGGTACCAAGAAAGATACGACGATCTGATTCTGTGCGATATTGATGAAATGCGAGGCCTACCAGCACCAAAGGAAAACCCAGGTATGTGACAGGATTTATTTCTACACATGTTTTACCTTTACATATCACAACAAAAACTATTATGTCGCTTGAAAGTTAATTGTGCTAATGGTTTTTTCAATATGTTCCAGAGGGCAGGTACAAGGCATTAATCGTTGAGATGTCTCTCAGGCCGAGCACGTACGCGACGATGGCATTGCGTGAGATTTTGAAATGCGATACATCGTCGCAAACGCAGGCCGCCCAATCTGCCGCAAACAAAGCAGAGGAAGACGAAAGAGAGAAAAAAGAATCAACCAACGAAGATGAACAGAAATCTCCCGACGTTGAAGTGAAAGAAGACAAGGAAGCCATTGACGAGGATAACGGAACGAAAATGGAAGTGGTGATGGACACTGAACCGAAAGAAGAAAAGATGGACGTTGCTGACGACAAGGAAAACGATGATGATAAAGATACAAAGACATTGACCATGGAAACCGATTGCATTGAAAATACGGTCAACATTGATGTCGATACTGTTATAACTAAGCCATAAGCAAATAAAGTTAAATAAACAATTGCAATATATATTTAGATAAAGAGACCTTTTCCACCTACCCCGTCATCATTTACGTAGAAAAACCGGACTAAATATTGTATACGACGGCATGGTTTAATTAAATGTAATACAACATTGTTCTATTTGTAGAAGATTTTACTTCGAATATTGTAACGGAAGCCAAGGATTCCACGGAAAAATTGGAGTAGGAATTTGTATCGTTGTTTCACCTTTCGATCCGTCGTTTAAGTTATTGATCAACGTGACGTTGTCGTTGCGTATATTATCTCGAGTGGAAGAAATTATGGTCACAGTTTCTGAGTAGTGGGTTCGCTCGTGAGCTCGCAAGTTGCTTGTAACTGAGAATTTTTTGTTGCATAACTTGCAATAGTGAGGTCGATCTCCTGAAATAAAAATATAAATCTAATGATACGCCGCATAAACAAAAATGTGACAATTCCAAACAAATAAAACATCATCGATCTACTTTCGCGAATAACGAAAAATGTTACAGTAACAGGTACATATTTGAGAATATAATTTATACATCCGTACCGCTATGAAGCTGCACGTGATGATGTAGTGCCGCAGGCTTGCAAAATCCTCTAGCGCAAATTGGACACCTTAGCGGCCAATCGCCGGTGTGCGAATATCCGTGAGCTCTCAAATCTCCGGGCGTTGGAAACGAGCGGCCACATTCGTTGCATTTGTGAGGTTTTTCCTGTAACGATTAAACAACGGTTTAGTTAGTAACTGGTCCGTTTTCAAGAGAACAGATTGATTTGAAAACGAAAGTATGTAACTTGGGCGAATATTTTTGACTATTTTTGATGCCTTGTAATCCGGAGACAAAAAGCGGAAAAGACCGGAGAATTTCAAGCGAAAAGAGCACAAAAATTGGATTCTCAGGGGACCAAAATTCAAATTCAATCATGATGTATCTATCGATCTACATTTCAAACATGTCATGCAATAATAACCTTGTAGTGAGTCATTCGATGATAGTACAAATTCGAGGAAGCGGTAAATCTTTTTCCACAGATTGGACACTCGTGCGGTCTTTCTCCGGTGTGAATCCTAGCATGCGTATTTAACGAACTGCTGGTGCTAAATTTTTTTCCGCACACTAAACAGCCGTGCGGCTTTTCCCCTAAAACGTACGTTACAAAAAAGTTATTGGTAATCAAAATTTATAATGTACCACCTCCTTAATTATTGTCAGCCTGAATAGACAGTATAATTCCTTTGCCTGAATTTTGCAGGTGGTTTGTTCAACCCTTTCCAGTAACACTGTCGATCGAGGCTCACCCAAATAATGATCGGAGTCAAATTTACTACACGAAATGACAGAAAACCATCACGAAAATTGCCCGTTAACGCGTTTAGTAAGCACAATGTTGAATTCAACTTACCCGTATGCGTGCGAAGATGTCGTTTCAAAAGCGATGGACGATCAAAATGTTTACCGCAAGTTGGACAGGGTAGTTTTCGCGGACATCTTATTAGTCCGCGAATACTTGATCTCGACGTCCCGTTGCAACTTAGATCAAGGGGAGTTTCCTGGTCTATTTTAATTTAAAAAAGTATTTCTTAAAATCCCGTGGCAGTCAATTTCTTTTGGCGGTTAGATAAAACTAGCTCAGGCAAATTTTTTTTACCTACTCATTAAAACTACGATACTCGAAATACGATTATTTCGAAAAAATTGCAAACCCGTAAATGGGAAACGCTACTGAAAATTAAATTCATAGTTGTCATAAAAGTAAGTAAACTAATATTTCACGCCGACACCGAGCTCACCTGACATTTTAAAAATTGTCGCGCGCTTGTTAGCCGTCAAATAAAACGAGAGCCCACTTTCTAATTCTACTTTTCTCGGTTATGCTTGAAAATTCCACAGTGAAAATATATTTCTGAAACTTCGACAACAAGTGTACTAAAAAGTTTACCAAATCCCACAACCGTTGTGGTAGCAATAAATTGTCCAGGTGAGAAGTAAAATGAAAAGAGCAAGATAGGGGTGCCAGGGCGCATGTCAACGGGGGCGGTGTCTTCTTCGCGTGGGCGGAGTATCCACGGATTTTTAATGCTTTGCAATGGTGCACAACACCTGAAAATATTTGAAAGTATACGCCTGCGTTTTTATCAGTGAGTTATTGACTCATATTTGACGAATGACAGAGAATTGCGTATCATCGTATCCGCGTTAGCACTTGAAAGCGTGCGTTTCGCCCTCGTGACAAATATCTCATCCGCGACTACAACACAAAATTCGAATGAAAATAGATCTGACGTTATTTTGCATACAATATTCTTCAATACTACATAATAGTGCGTTGTTTGCCAAGCGCGGGAAGAAGGCGATTTCAGGAGGATGGTGATCGCACGAATGAAATCGCCTTCCGCCAGTCATGTACACGATTTTTCGCTGTCCTAATACTTTCGAAAATTCACCTTTCGCAAATGTCCACCCGCTGGCAAATGTGTGTTTGCAAACGGAAATTTCACATGCGCGAAAAGGCGTTTCTTCATGGGAAGTCGGACAAAAATAAAATTCTTTCTATCAGAATATATTTTTGGAGATTCGGTACGAAATGTTTTCATCGTGAATTATATTCCTGCCATGCGCTAATTGTAAGGAAGTGACCTAGTCGGTTTCGACGTTGACGTGCATATGTCCAATGATCGAAGTCCACGTATTAGAATCGCTAAAAAGGCTTAAGGCGAATTCTTTACGCAATTATGATCAAAATCACTCCAATAGAATTTCATTTGACGCAGAAATAAAGAAATGGCACGGATTCCACGAAATCGTAATCGTAAATTCATAGAATTCATGCCATTTCTTTATTTCTGTGTCAAATGAAAATGCTTCGGAGTGTTTTTGTTGAGAATTGCGTGTAGAATGGGGCTGTCAAGCCCTCTTTCGCGTTTGATATACGTGGACTTCGATATTTGGAGATATGTACGTAAACGTCAAAATCGACCAGGGCACCCCCTTAATAACTATTCAATATTCGCAAAGCACAAATTTCATCGAGAATTACGTCAGAGCTTAATTACTATTTTCAAATACAAGTATTTAACATTGGTAACAATCATACCATAAATACGAGCATTCTCCTATTAATTTTCTTTTGCGACACGGGGAGGACAATACTATAGAATATGCACAAGAGGTGAGGCAATCTTAGACTTTTGTCAAAGATCACGCGTGCTGAAGAAACCAACAAAAGGTTCAGTTTGAAGGTAAAACGATCATATCCGTGCCGTACAGATAGAACGCGTATTGTTGATCGGTGTACCAGACGGTGCCAGTAACTTTACAATCGGTCACCCCGCGTTTGTACGGGCACACGTACAGCATAGGGGTAGAGGTATTGTTATAAAGCAAAGTCACTCGCTTATAACATGTCGGTTGGCATCATAGATGAAAACAGTTCGAATAACTCCAATATCGTTCGCTATACCACTGGAGGACAGAGTATATATATAGTTATAACTGTGGCCTTTGTGCCGGGTTAATTATCTGGCACATCGTGCTCACACCCTCCTAGGAATGACTATACAATTATTTCCCGTAGTACTCAAAAGGATAAAGTATTCTCTACACCCTGAGGTGTGAGTTGTGCATAGATATAGCTTTTATTTTTCGGCACTCTAAAAATAGTCACTTTTTCGAAAAATGTATCCTTTACCACTTAAATCCGCGTTCAAGGTAATACGCGGTTTATCCTTTTTCAAAGTACATTACCTGTGTAGCTTTCAACGGTTTTTATTCTAGATGATATTTGATGAACGGAAGGAAAACTTCGCTAGTGTTAAAACGCGGCAGCATTTAGACGTTGATTTTTTTCAGATACTTCTCTTGCGACAAGAAGAAGCGCGTGGCATCGGGACGCCGGACGTCCTGCGGCGTCGTACGCTCATTTGTCACCGGGAGGATATTAACGCTATTGAGTGCTCGGGATCTTTACAAATCGCTTCTGGTAATAGAGGATATTGTGCGACCCCGAGCAACGTATAATATCGTATTATTGTACCTGATCGATCTTTCTCAGCGTAAAATTTCGTAAAATTCACTAGATTACCGGGTTATCAGATGCGGAGAATAAGCCGATCACAAGTTGGTCATAATGTTGTTATAAATATCTCACATATCTATATAGCTTAGGTAAAAGTAAATACGGGCGTCATAAAAATACAATTCTTGCAGCTATAAATTGGGAGAAAATTATGAATATCAACTTTATGTTGCAATCAACAACACTTTACTGTATATGACGAACAAAATTCACACCTTCAGCAGCATCAACACTGTAGAACTTACTATTCGCAACTATCCTGCATTGTTCTAATTATAAGAAGCATTACGATCCATTATTCCGATTGCGACAGTGAATAATTGATTAACGCTAAACAACCTACTCTCTAACAGTTTGCCAAAGATTTCTATTAGCTCAATGAATAAGAATTTTTCCTGAGGAATTCGTGAGGTATGGAAGATCGTTAAAAGTATACGCGTAATGTTGGATGGAATATGAAAATCTCTCAGAGTTTTATTGAATAAACATATGACACAAACGTACAAAATATGTGAAAATAAAAAATTAGACAAAAAAAATGGAGAACAAAAAAGAGGAATAAACTTATTTTTCAAGCTTTTGATACTGCTCATAGGTAAAGATAGGTGTTTAATGATAACAAGACTTGTTACGTTTCAAGTCCTTCTGACTAATTGAATAAGGTAACAAGTATATGTTATTGTATTAGTACGCGGAACGACAATTAATACGACGGCGTATCTTTTCACAGAATCAATTACCCAAAAGCAAACGTTAAACTTGCGGATTCTCGAGATTATTTAAATCTCCATGTCCGTAGATTGGCAGGGGTTCCGAATGCTTATCCTTTTGTAAGTAAATAATACCATTAGAACCCTCAGTTACAAATGCATATCTTAGTCTACGCGCAATATTTTGTGCACGATGCAAAAGTGCCAGTCTTTCGTCTGGTAGACTGTTAGCGGTGTATATCTTCGGTGTAGATATCATTTGACCGTTTACGCAATCGTAATTCGCGGACATATCATTTTCCATCGGAACCAGGTGCATTCCTGCGTGGGAGTAGTAATGAAGGGGACTGGGAAAGACCTGCGGTGAAATTATATTCGGTACAAGTGAAGGAGGCCCGTTCTGATGATGTGAACGTAAATGACGACCGTTTTCCTTGTAAATAGGATCCGTAGAATCAGATCGCATATTGCAGATAGGGTTGCGGAGAATCATTGCTGGTGCGAGATCCGCTTCGTGATCGGGACTTCTAGTCTCCAGATCCGCCAGTCTTCCTTCATGTTTTTTATTATGTTCGTGGAGGCACTTGGACTCCAGTGCTGCCAGTCTTCCTTCAAGTTTTTCACAATATTCGCGAAGGGACTTATTCTCCAAGCAGACAGCATCGACTGTGGTTGAAATTTTTTGGAAATCTTCCCTCAATTCATGGTGTGCTGAAGTCTGATCACATATTTTTTGTTCCACGGATGCCAGCATTCGTTGGATTTCGTTGGACGTACCGAGCGATCGTTGATTATCCGTTTCACCCCACGAAGCTCTGCTGCCATATGAAGTGTTAGCGCTCTTGTGAATTGGCTGAAAGTTGATTGTAAATAAGTATCACACTGATGAAAATAATATGGTAAATTAAGTATAGGAAACAAGTGCTATTGTTTTATATTTGTCATTGTTCATTGAAGACATCCTATTTCTCCCATAGACGTCTTACGCAAGCATTTTCTATTTCTAGATACTAACTAATAGTCGATATTTCACAACCATGAATTACTGAATTATTTGTAATCCTATATAATCAATTAGATTAAATATTTGTTATCCCCGTATTTTCGTACAATGAAACACGTGCAAAAATATGAGTAGACTGTTTTAAAGGTTCAACATCTCTTTATTCATGCTTATATTATTATTAAAGACATATTTTGAGATACATGATTACTTAATGTATGCGTCATTGATGCGCAAGCATTGATAAACAAAAACCATACAACTCAAACCCTGCGGGAATGAATCTAAACTAAATTCGACTATTATATAGCTGTGTTGTGTGTGTGTGTGTGTTATACGACATTATGCACCACAAGTTGCAACAGTACTTGCGTATACTGTAGCCTAATATCAACTTGCATTATAAAACTACTAGCTTGCAATATTATTTTCTCAATGTGATAAATTTTATAAAGAAGTATATAAAGACACGTTTGAAGACAGTAATTCTGCATCTTACGTCAAACTAAGCACAGTTCAACTTTAGAAGAAAAAACATTAACTTGCAGTCCCTATTCATTTTATGAAAAATTATGACAGACAAATCTCGACTTATTTTGGTTGACAAAGTCTGAGAGGCCTGCTTACAGCGAATAGTTCACGTGTCTCATCCACATTTTCATAGCGGAGTATATACAATTAGAAGTCTGAAAAGTGGATCAAGTTTGAGAAATTATATCTTAACAACCAATTATTCAACTCAATTGGGGTTTGTTTTGTTTCAAAGTATGTAAATCGAGCTTCCTTTACGTCTTTTTGTCACCGGAATCAAATAAGAGACACTGTTATTGAAAATAACGTCAACCGTTTCGCTCGTTGATGAGAAAATTCGTAAATTTTGGACATGAAATAAAATTGAACTGCAATAGACACAATTTTACTGGGGACAAGAAATTTCGGAACGTGGTGAAAAGGATAAACTATCCAATAACACTGGATCTAAATTTCAAGTAAATCGGTTGAGCTATTTTTAAAATATTGTGGGCACCGAAATATAAGTCGCCGAGCGAGAGAGTTGACGGTATTGTCGATAGCACTGCTTCCTATTAAATGAATATAATAACAAAAATATACCAATAAAGCTTGAACTACCTATTTTAAAACAAAGCAAATTCCAATAAAATTGAATAATTTTCTGTCCATACATAAATTCTCAAAATTCACCCGTGTTTTTAGCCGTCTATTTGTATATACTCCTTGAGCCATTTCAATTATCAATGTAGAGCGAAATATTTATCAAGCATGTGTACAATATAAAATGGAATATCGAAAAGCTGGTCTATGAAATTAATATAGAGTTGATATGTCGTCATCGCCGGATATAAATAGAGCGTCGGAGATAGAGAATAAGACGAACACTTCACCTTTAAGATTAGAATATATGCATGTTTTTGAATAAAACATCAAATAGCACAGACAACGAGCAAATCATAAAATGTCGTCATTTTTCGCATCACTATCTGTAAGTGTACGAGCTCTCAGGCTTCACAAATTCGTACAGCAAAATGTGCAGTAGCAAGGAAATGTATGGCAATACTTGAATGTTCGCTACATTTATCTCCTGTAAAAATGATTAATTTTGTCTTATATTTACAATTTGATGTCAATACGGTCTGAAACAGTTGTGATCCGGACTTCACGCAGTTATATATGTAGAAGATCAGGCCCAATTAATTGATGTACATACATTTAATTTAAAATATTGATTTATTTTACATTGAAGGTCTTCCTGAACTAGGCAGGGGCATCAAGTGTTTTAAGTCAGGTGGAAAACAAATCCACAGTTCTGATTCTATGTACGAATACCTGAACATAGTTTCAATCTTTGCCATCACTAACTTGTCGTGTTTTTCTACAAACGCTTGTATGCCAAAATACGAATATCGATCTTTGTTGTTAAGTTTTTTCAATTGCTTAATTGCGAGGTGCAAGTATTTATAATTGACACAATCATTTTTCGATTGTTTGCAAATCAAGCCGTATACTTTTTCTCTGGGATATGACACATCTGTGCAAACAACAGTACCCAAGCTTGGTTTTTCTTTACTTAATCGCGCTAAGAAGGGGTACTTTTCATCCAATGATTTCATCTCATCAGAAATATGTCCATCTGAAGAGCCAATATATAACAATCCTGTTTGCGATTGAATATCCTTAAGACATAACACTTCGAGTCTGATTGTTGTTTTTGGTCTAGATTTTGGCGTCTCCTGATAATCCTGAAATAGAGAATACCTCACAAAGTCATATTTGGAAAAGAGACAATTTTCTACCTGAAAGGATTTTAATGAACCCATACAATAGTTTTATAAATTAACTGCATAACCGATATAAACCAGATTACTTATCTCTATTATATTACGAAATAACTTAGTTTGGTATCTCATGTCTCTTCTGTTCTATGTTCCGCATGAAAACGTGTAATGTGTATAATCCAGATGTATCAATTAAGCACTTGTCCCTGCATGCTACACATGGCAAATATTGTTTTACACAAGTTCGATATAAAGAAGTGATTAAATTAAAAAACTACATATCGAACAGAATAAGTCTTCAATACCTAGACATGCGAAATTGATTCATCTAGAGTCCTTATTATATTTTAGACGGACTAAAATATAAATTCATATTGCAACACTCATTTCCGTTTTTTCGATTTTGCCTTTTTAGTATGCTTAATACTTTGCTTGGATTGTTTGCTAGGTTTTCCTTTTTTCTTATTAGACTCAATCTTTTTACACTCTGGTTCCGGTGATAGCCGAATCGTCCAGTACTGAAATTATTGTAAATTGCACTCTGCTCGCAACCACACAATTTTACACCCAAGAAATCCATATCAGTTATGATTACACCAAAAATGGAAAAATGTAGCAAGCTGTGCAGGAAAAAGTAAGAACCGTGAGGAAAGAAAATACAAAAAGTAGTATATAAGCTCTCAACTGTAACATTCCAAGTTAGGTTGTTCCAGTAAAAACAGTGTCAGTCATGCAGATTTATTAGAGCATAAAAGTTACACATATAGTCGATGCATGGATCAATACAAGTGATGCCGATTTTTCTTTGAACGCGGTAATTCACACTCATACTGGTGCATTCAAAAAATGTTCAATTGTTAGGTTCGCTTTGCTATTTTTTGATTAATAGAAACACATCCAACAATGCACAATACCAGAAATTTTTCTAGTATCCTTGCGAAGCCACTCAATCAAACCACCTACAAAAATTGCACACACACATAGCATGGCAAATTACAATTACCGAAATCTGTTATAATAATCACGTGAACTCTATGTTACTCCGGATTAGGACAGTTAAAAATAAGGTTTTTTTTCGTTCTTGCCCCTTCAAATTTTAGGGTTTGATAGAAAAAAGATCCTCCCAAAGGATGAGCTCTCTAGCTCAAGTCTAACGGGACGCTCTTCTAACTTTTATTTCCAATTCATTTAAGGCGGGCAAAATTCAGTTCTCGTTAAAAGTTAAAATACTCGTAAAATGTTTATATTTTTAAAATTCATGCACAGATCATTAAAGTTGATTTTTCAAGCTTTTCAAACATCTATAACGAAGCATAGTTATCAACATTCAAAAGTCTTGTGCTGGCACGTTGGTTACAACTAAATATAACTAAATAGAGAAGAATAAGCAAAATAGTGATTGTGACAGTGCAGCTGGTGAAATGTAATAAAATGAAGCAATATACATTCGATATTAGTATGAAAATTTAAACTCACCTTTTGTAAATTGTAAATTTTTATCGAAAAACCATCGGCAAAGATTTCCTCTAGCATATCTTTTACTTTATCCCAATCGAGTCGATCCAGTCCACAACCAATTCGTGGCATAGCAATTTCAGACACATTTAATTCTTTGCATTTTGCACGTAGAGCCAGTAAACTTTTTTTGAGTGTGCCATATGTTGGCTTTCCTAGAATTACAAAATAGAAACAGTTGGGTGATTTTGCTATCGTTAGTACGTAATACTTCCTGCTTAAATACATTTAGCTCATAAAACATCAACAAATCGATTAGTGATTTCTTCAAATTTGTTAATCAAATAACTTCAACACTGTCGGACCAATGAAATCCAAAATTCAGCCAGTCTAAAAGCCTAAAACTAAGAAAAGCCGCGATGATCGAGATATTGTAATTAGTGTATCTTTTTTGATGTTATTAGTTAAATAACTTGAGAACTACGTGACCAATGACATCCAAAATTTACTTAGTTCTAGACTAAGAAGAGCCATGTCAATTAAGACCAAGATCATCAAAATACGTCAAACCATCTCCAAAGTACTATCATTTTTATTTATTTTTGCATGCATTTATTCTAATAACTTAAAAACGACTGTACCGATCCGACCCAAAATCTAATGATTTCTCAGTGAAGTAAAGCCCCGTTGATTCAGACCAAGATCATTGAAAGGCAGTTATTAGTTTTCAAAATATCGTTTGACCAAAATTTCTCAACACCCACACCCATGTACCCACCCACCAGACGTCCATCCGAAAATGGTCGAAAGTCATTCTCTAGACATTACAACGGTAACATCAGGTGAGAACACAACTTTTCATTTTCGGGGTGAATATCTTCGGAAGAAGAAGGGTGGGACGTTAAAAAAGAAAGCGTGACAAATTGAGAAAAGGAAAGTACTTTCATCAAAACATATATTAAACTTTGGTAAGATCTGAAGATGGACAGTTATTTTACAATCACATTATATTGAAGTATATCTAAAGATAGAGATCATCATTTGTAAATTGATCACTTTTTAGTGCCCAGGTCACATGTTGTCACACTTGGAAGGGTATGTTGTTACATATTAAAAAAAAAACTGAATTGGTGTATTAGCAAGGTGGTCATACTAACTTATGAATTTGCACATAAACTAATTGACTACCATTGTTATTATATACGTTTTAGAAATAATTCCCTAACTATAGCCAAAGGCTTCTAACGGTTTTCTGCCTTTACACAACTGTCAAACCTTCTTAAAAGTTGCAATCTGTTTGGAAAGTCAGCTTTTACAACCAACTAGGTTTCGTAATTTTATCCATTCTAAAAAAAGCATCAGGATAACAAAAACATATTTTTTTAGTTATAAAATCTATTGTTTACTATAAAACGCTTACCAGTACTTTCAGTCTTGGTGACCAAATAAAATATATATCTTCCGTCTTTTTGAATGTAAGCTACTTCGCCCTGGCTTGCTCTTTGATCGAGAAGTTCTGATACGGACTGGAATTTTTGCCTAAAAAGTACAGCAATCCCTGAACCCATTCGGAAATCAGCTCCAACGCAATGAGCCAGACTCACAGTTTCCTCGGCATCAAATAAATCACCTTTACATTCAGTGACACATGATTTCGGTTTCTCGTTTTTTCTTTGTAACTTTTCTCTTTGTCTAATAAGGTGGTTCATCTCTTCCTTCTCTTTACTTTTTCTTCTTTCAGCTTCAGCATATGAATCGTCATCATCGACTTTATTCGGACTACTCTGTTAAAGCAGAACCATGTTACAGTTAAAACATCAGAGGTGTATGAACTACTAGTGGAATGCATAATTTATACAATATATTAGTATGAAGTTAATTGTTCGGCTAATGTAACAACTTTTATGGCACTCCTTTGAGATAGCTACTTTATGTCGCACATTACTTGCCCATATACGTAATGTGTATTTCTACCCTTCATAGAAGAATGCATGTAATCTTTACCAAAGAATTTATAACAAAGGCATATAAAATAAGTTTATAGATCAAATGTATAGATTTTCAGTCTAAGGTGCTATCCATTAGCAAAAACAACACAACTGCTGAACACAAATGAGGTTTGACAATCAGAAAATGTTTTAACGAACCTCTGGGTCCCACCAGTCACTGTGATTGTCATTATGCGAAGTATCAGTCAATTCAGACAATTTCGCGGATTGGGGTTGCATAGACCCCCAATCATAGTCATCAGTGTTTTGAGTTTCGTTTAACGCATTGCAAGGAGTGAAATCAAGCTTTGACTTTTCTGAATTGGTTTCATCACTCAACGATTGTGCAGTGATCTTTTCTTGAACTGTACTCATATCTTGATCTTCTGCTTTAGAATTTTTTTCTTTACCACACCAGTTTTCTTCAACTCTTGGCGATGTATTTTTATTTTTTGTTCCCTTGGTTGTCTTATCAATGTTTAATAGAGGAGGAGAAGATGATTCTTGTACTTCAGTAGAATCAAGTCGGCTTTCAACTTGCATATTCTCATCTTTTTTTCGCTGGTATATAAAAAAAGAATTAATCATTCTAATATTTGCAATCTGTACCAATTGGATCATCTTAAATCATGGTAAAAAAGTGTTTTACGTGAAATATCGGATCGATTTGGATGGACGCATACATACCAATGAAGGTGGCCAGCAAATCCAGAATTCTGCGTTTATTGACGAATTTCTGAACATGGTCTCTATTTTTTCCATAATGTAAGGGTCATCACAATCTTCAAAAGCTTGCAACCCAAAATATTCGTACTCATCCTTGATATTGTACTCTTTCAGACGCTGAATAGCTAATTCCAGATGTGTAAAACTTACAGGACTGTTTTCAGACTCCTTACAAATCAAACCATAAACTATATCTTTTGACTGAAGTGGAGTACGAAATGCGCTTCCAAGCTTATATGAAGTTCGTTTTAAATGATTGAGGAAGGGATATTTCTCATTTAAGGACCGCATTTCCTTAGATGTGTATGGCCGTTTATAACCAATGTAAAGAAGCCCTGTTCCTGGCTCTATGTCTTTTAACTGTAAGTCTTCATTTTTTACTTTTGACTTAGAACCAGATTTAGCTATGTTACTATCATCCTATGACGTAAAAGAAAGTAATATTTTAGTGATCAACTAATTGTATTTGTTTTTGTGCATATTGAGAAACTCAAAAATCATGATTTAATCTAAGAAAATGTATTTACAGACAGTTACAGGGTTCCATTATCATGGAATAGAGTTTGCAGTATTTCCTAAATCCAGAAGGTTAGTAATTTCAAAATCCAATCTATTGAAAACTGCACTTAAACAACCTTTAAGCATATTCTAGTGATCGAACCAAAAATTTGAATATGCGTGTCACCCATCAATTTTGTTAGGACCATGTAATTTTCTCCAATTTGCATAATTAAAAAGAAGGGACAGTATTTCACTTGTGCAATTATGTTAGTTTTGAGCAAGTAAATTATAACTTAGCAATGAAATGTACTGCCTCAATACGAACTTACCTTCTCTAAATGATAAACAGTTATAACAAAGACATTTCCAAAAATTTCTTCCACAATAGATTTTACGTCCTTCCACAGAAGCTCATCCAACCCACATCCAATTCGTGGCATTGCAATTTCCGTGACTTTGAGTTTTATACATCTTTCACGCAGCGCATATAGACTCTGTTTCATTGTGTCCATTGTAGGTTTATCTGGAATTGCATTAAATCAATGACGACAAATCGAAATGTATGTAAACACTTTAATGAAAGTGTACAAAGATATTTAGTATTGGTCTACATAGTCAGAGTACTTAACAACAATCAATTGTGTATACTAAAAAATGATGAATATAATGTTACATTGAGCATAAAACATACATGCTTACCTGTACTTGCTTGTTTTGTTACTAAGTAAAACACATATCGTTCATTATCAGTAAGGTGGGCTACGCCACCTGGTTTTACTCTTTGATCGAATAATTTACCAGTCGAATTAAATTTCTCACGGAATTGTACGGCAATCCCTGAACCCATTCTAAAATCTGCTCCAACACAGTGGACTAATGAAACATTAGCAGGGGCATTGAACAAATCATCTTCGACCTCTGTGATACAGGATTTTTTTCCCGTTTCATCAACGAATTTTGTTGTTCCTCGATCATTCTGTGTGGTAAAAATATATCTTAATAATAATATATGTATATCACAGAATATGAGATAACTTAGCTTTATAAATATTACACTAATCGGTGATTAATTTTATTTTTGCTAGCGAATTCTTTGGACGTTTAGTGAATATAATAGTCGTTCAAATTCTGAGACAAACATTAAGAGGCTGCTTACATTGCCATTAGGATATATATAAATACCAAAGTCCAAAGTAAAATTTTTTTGCAACTAATGAGAGATGTACAAGACAACATCACTAACGGTAACTAAACTCACCTGACGCGAAACTTCAGAATCAGAAGAAATATCAGTGCGAATCCAAGTTCCTGATCCCGTTTCAAGTAAATTTTGTTGTGATGCAAGAGAAGGATCAGATGATTCCTGTAAATTGCAAGTAGTCGCTCTTGGGGTAAATTCAGCAGACTGGGCGCTAAGTGATGATTTGACAGTACTGACTGCCGTTTGATGATCTGAATATTTTCCATCAGAAGACTGATTTTGCATAGAAAACATCTGCGATCCACGCTGATTTCCCTTAATGAAATTTCGTGGGCCATAGGAGGAGCCGGATCTGACTCCTCTACTCAAGTAGCTGTCACGACCAGATTTCGTTGATCTATAATCAACATCTGGTGGTTGTGTGTAAGGTGTAGCTTCATGATTTGAAGATGAACCCTCACTTGCTGGACTTTGCTCATTTTTTTGATCATAATATTTGCGTCTCATACAATTTTTTGGTTTACCCGCACCTCTCGGCTTAAATGGCAAATTTTTCGAACCTCTTTCTCGGTAATCCATCGTGCGATTGAACTATAACCTAAAATCATGTAAACCTTTGAGGAACAGCAGGGAACGATAGAGGTGAATTTTATCAAGCAGACTATTAAACAAGCAATCCGACGATATGAAGGCAAATAATGACTGTACTTACCGTAGATAATTGTTCAAGAAAGCGGCCGAACGTCAACGTGGTGATACTCTCACGGAAAGACGCAAGCCACCGAAATGGAGCTTGAGATGAACGCGAATGAACGCGGGGTGTTCCCCGAACACTATGAATGATGCGTAAGAAATTTATGAAATCACCAGCGAAGCATTCTTAACCAAAATAACGATCGATGTAAGCGTTGTAACAAGTTTGGGGAATTCCCTGTCCAATTTCCTTGTATACTTATGTGATACTGTGATATTACTGTTGTTTTCAAATGAGGTATTAATTTTTCTAAGTAACAAATGGAATCGATTGATCAGAGAAATATCATCATTTTTCTATTGCCCTGGGCATCGTCTTCGTGGGTCAACATTTCTGGACAAAAATGTTTGGACATTATCGCACGGTGTTGAAAAATGGAAGTGTGTTAAGCCACGTTCTCTTGTCACGATCTCGCATTGAAGCGTGTCCCTCTCATGGCCAGCGTGTAACCAGCGCTTTTCTTTCGAAGCTAGCTTCGTAGCTTCGCTTGCCGAATGCACTAAAATATTTTGTGCACGTGTTGTCAGTGATTTTAAAATGGCAGAAACAGGTAAATATTATTCATTATAAATATGCGACACAAGCTATTTATCACTCTAGTAACTTGTACTCGCCTTTCACGCCTGCCGGGATGTTTATTTTAACGTAAATCTTCTGTTTTCTGTTATTATCAACGAGTAGACATCTTGCGGTAAACACGTGTTATCGCATATATTTCATCCATTATTTATGCTTGAAATACGCGTGTTGTACAGCTTACGCGTCGCATTTATGCTATGTCCCTTCATAAACCCTCATTTGCGTTTTAGTTTACTTCAATTAAGCTCGTATCGCATGTAATTAATTATTAGCTAGCGAGGTTATGTTTTACGATTTTTGATCCTCACAGAAAATGAAAAACGTAAAGATAAAAAAAAGTCACTCGGAGAACTGCAAGTGGCTATGAAATGCCAAGTCGAACCCTCCAAGGCAGCAGTTAAATTGGAGTACGGCAACTGGCCATTGTTGTTCAAAGTACGTTCCTTGTTGGTTCAATTAAAATATGTTATAATTATTTACAAATACATTGTTTATCGAATTCAATGATTTTACTTTCATTTCAGAACTTCGACAAATTATTGACCCGTACAAAATGTTTTACACCATTAACGTGCGGCTCAACACCTCTCCATCGTAATCTCTCTGAATACATTAAATCAGGTTGCATCAATTTGGATAAACCGTCAAATCCGTCTTCACATGAAGTTGTTGCTTGGATCAAGCGAATTTTGAAAGTTGAAAAAACTGGTCACTCTGGTACCTTAGATCCTAAAGTAACAGGATGTTTGATCGTATGTATAGACAGAGCGACTCGTTTAGTAAAGTCGCAACAGTCTGCAGGAAAACAATATATTGCAGTATTCAAATTACATTCTGCTGTTGAGAATGTTCTCAAGGTGAGCAATGAAGGCACATTTTTTTAAATGAAAACATATGATAATATGAAACTGAAATGCACAAATTGAAAAAAAAAAATATTTTCGAAGAATTACGATCTTCAAGTAACAATCTGTACTTTGTGTTAGGTGAAACAAGGCTTAGAAAAATTGCGTGGAGCACTGTTCCAAAGACCTCCGTTAATATCAGCAGTCAAGCGTCAGTTGCGAGTCAGGACAGTGTATGATAGTGTTCTACTTGACTATGACGAGGATCGAAACATGGGAGTATTTAAAGTTGATTGTGAAGCAGGTTCTTACATCAGAACAATGTGCGTTCACTTAGGTCTCTTTCTAACTACTGGATGTCAAATGGAAGAGCTTCGTCGATCGAGGTCCGGTGTACAATCCGAACAAGACGGAATGGTGACAATGCATGATATTCTTGATGCTCAATGGTTATACGAGAACCACGGTGATGAGACTTATTTACGCAGAGTAATTAAACCTTTAGAAGCTCTTCTCGTGAAGCACAAAAGAATTATTTTGAAGGATAGTGCAGTATGTATTCGTTTTATTATTACAAAATTGTTCTGGTATATTTCCTGTATTATATTGTTTTGAGTTTGAATTGATAGACACTCAACATTATTTGAAGCAGTACAAAGAATCATGCAATGTTTCACTCTTGTGGTTTTCTTTGCAGGTAAATGCTATATGCTATGGAGCAAAAATAATGGTACCTGGTGTTCTATTATACGATGATGGAATCGAGCTTAATGAAGAAATTGTAATTGTCACCAGCAAAGGAGAAGCTATTGCTCTTGGTACGACTAATGACATGTTATCACCGTCTCAAATTAAATAAGTTTCTGATAGTAACAAAATTGAGAGGGTCAAATTTCTGATAGACTATTTTGAATGAAATTCTATTTGTACTCACATTATCAAAAAATATTCATGACTGCGGGATCGAATTTTCTGTACTTACTGACTCCATTCGTTTTATTCCGCAAATAGCTATTGCACTTATGACGTCACCTACTATGACCGCTTGTGATCATGGTGTAGCTGCTAAGATAAAACGCGTGATTATGGAGAGGGATGCCTATCCCAGGAAGTGGGGACTGGGTCCTAAGGCCTCAATAAAAAAACGGATGATAAAGGAAGGCAAATTGGATAAGCATGGAAAACCAAATGAACAAACACCGTCTGACTGGCTCACAAGTTACGTGGATTATTCCAAGGTACCATATTAATTTTACTTTTTGTGATAGTGTCATAACTTGTTCTAAATATCTGAATCATTTCTATGCATATTATATGTGCTCTTACAGTATCGAAGTGTTCTGTGTTCTACTGGCTCTTATAATGAAGTGTCACTTGCCTCTTTTTTGACTTAAAGTATTTTTCAACTATTAAAATATTTAAATATTATTAAAAGTTCTCAGAAAATGCTAAACATGAATTTCACTCAGTAAAATGGAGAATATGACGTGATTAAACATGATTCTGTTATTGCTTACTTGTATCAGACTGATGCTAACGGAGTCGAAGATGTCACTAATCGAAAACGAAAACTGGATCCGACAACAAGTTCAATTGATGCATCGGTTGCTGAAGAAACCAAGGATGAAGAAACTGCGTCACCAAAAGAAAAAAAGAAGCATAAAAAAGATAAGAAAAAGAAGAAAGTAACGGAAGAAACAGAAGCTACTGAAACTGAAACTCCAGCAAACGCAGCTACTGAAGTTAGTATATCCATATATTTCACAATCCAAATCTGGTTTATTAAAAATACGTGCGGCAAAATAATAAGTAATTATTTGACGCAACATGACAAATACCCATGTAAAAATCTTTGCGAGTTTTGAATAAATTGCTGCAATCGACCATAAAACCATTGATTGTAAAGTACGAAATGTTTTCAATTTTTTTTAATAGTGATTACTTTCTTTTTCTATTGAAGGAAACACATGTGAAGAAAGAAAAGAAGAAGAAAAAGAAGAAGGATAAAGACCAAGAAGCGCCAGCCAGCGAATAATGAAATTCGTAAACATACCATATAACAGGCATGCTAAAGTTATACTTATCAGTCATCCTGAAGTTATTTCGTGTAAAATGAAAAATATTTCATACGATACGAAACAAAGTTATATATTTTTATTTACATCCTAAAGGGGCCTGAAAAGTTCCACTTACGTCAACTAAACGGAGATGCAATTATTACCTGAGAAATGAATTGATTCCGTTCTTGATACTATGATACACTTACCGAAATCAATCTCAACTATTTTACTAATGAAAATAATGAAGTGATAGGTTAGCAGAACGTCTATTATGCTTAAAATCAGATATTTTTATAGTATAGCAAAAGCTCGTTTCAAATATTAATTTGCGCTAAACATGCCAAACAATTGTGAAAAATTGATATATCAATCGTTCGCCCTTATATTTGTAGGATCGTTGAACACACATCTCGAATTACACGCATCATTTTAATACAGAACAAATGTAAAAACAATACCTACATGGTTTTGTTTCTTCATATTCACCTGATATACTGAGCATGATGTACATTATGTGTATATTGAGTTTGAAAAGTTTAGTTTTATAATCATCTACAGCTTTCGGTATTTGGTATAAAATTAATTTTACGATTGGGGAATATCCGATTGAATGAAATTCGTGACCTGTTACACTGAGTGGCTAAGTGAAGAAATATTCCCACATTTTAACGGTACAAATTGTATATTCTCGGACCTTCAAACCATAGGTTTGTCGTGCTTGTAATCTATGCACCATTATTTTTCTGCTCATTTTACGGTATTTGTTTTTATAAACGAATATGTAATTAACCGCAAGATACTGTACATAATTTCATTCTAAGGCTGGCCAATTTGCAGGGAATTCAAATACATTACAATGTAAACAATTGTACAGTAATGTTGCTTGATCATACGCCCTTTTCCTGAAATAAAATTCATTTTTTTATGCAAACACAAAATGTGGTATTAAGATTGAATACTTGTCGTTAGACACAGTACATGGTGATTACAAGGTGAGATGTTATGGAAAATTTGTTTCCGACATTTATTG